>NW_025112998.1:3497731-3666609 GCF_010416935.1 Polistes fuscatus | reverse complement strand
TTTTTTTTTTTTTGGAATTTTAATTAATTTTATTCATTTCGGTAATATTCGATCGCGAAACACGAGAGACGCGGAATTTTCCGATATTTTTCTTTTGCAACTTTTCTGAATAAGTTTCTTTAATCAAATTTTTCTATCTTGTTTTTTTCTTTTTGTGAATTCGTAAACTTTTTGTTTCTTCTTTTTTTTTTTTTCAACTTGGTGTATCCAGCTCTCGCGTTCCGTTTATAAATTACTTCGAAACGATATCGTAGACATCGACGACAATTTATTTTTTTCTAATGTTTTCTGTCTCTCTTTTTTTTTTTAATTTTTGTTTTAAAACCCTTCTTTCTGTCTCTCTTGTTCTTTCATTTTCTCTCTCTTTCCCTCTCTCTCTTTATTTCTTTCTCTAACTAAATCACTTACTTATATTTTTACATGAATATAGATATATATAATATTATATATATATATTATATTTTCAAGTTTTACTTATTTTTTTTTCTTCATTCGTACGAATAAATTCAATAAATCGTTGAAAGAAAAGTCACGACCGATAAAAAAGGGTTCGTTCGTTCGTTCGTTCGTTACCGATTGTCGGTAATTCATTAACAATAATACAATACTTTTTGTTGTCATTATTATGCCTAATATTATATGTCGTTTCCTTTTTTTCTTGTCTTTTTTTTCTTTTATAATATGATTTTTTTTACGTACGTGGATGTTTTCTCTTTCTCTCTCCACTTTCGTATGCATTTATTTTTGTTGTTGCTATTGTTGTTTTTTACAATACTGCCGTATCGACGATGGAATATTTTTTCTTTTAGTTTTTTTTTCATACATTTACGTATATACTTATTATAAATATATGTATATTTACATAATTATAATGATTTCACGACGAAGTGACAAGATGGACATAAAACGAAACAATTGACAATAAAGTTTTTGATAACGAATAATAATATTAACAATGAAAATGTTAATAATAATTATAGTAAACAGTAATGACATATTTAACGAAGTTTCGTAATTATAATTATTGAATAAATCCTTAATTAAATTTATTTATTCTAAATGTACGCTTATGTTTGTGTACGTGTGTGTATATATATATGGGTGTATATTATTTATATAAGGTAAATGCACAATTACAAATTAATCGGCATCAGTTATTATACATACATATATATATATCTATATATGTATATATATATATACTTATACCTAGATTACGATTTGTTGTTGTTGCGTATTCGTTTTAATAACTAATGATATGTATTCGTTTTGAACTATTAATATTAGTTTGATACGGCCATACTGATCATTGTGCGGAGATCGTCGGAATTTAAGAACCAATTCATTTCCAATAATTCATTAAGAAACTTGAAGAAATGTTAAAAAAGAAAGAGAAAAATAAAAGAAACTGAATGACCAATCAGACCAGACCTTTAGTCCGATTGGCAATGATTCTTTCCACCTTTAGATCTTGAATAATGCATTTTCTTATTGGCTGGTCAACGTATAAAATGGTTTCCTGTTCTTTTTTCTGATTTATATTTCTTTCTTTTTAATCATAAAATTGATTAATTTAAATTCTTTTTCTTTGCTTATTTTTCATTAGAGTAATAATCTCACTTTTTTTTATATTTATATATATATATATATATTATATATACATTATTCTTTTTTATATTAATCAATCACGATTGTTATATTGGATTAACGCGGATTAATAAAATCGAGCGCGTTTGTAGTCGTCTTTGTCATTCCGATGTAAATTTTTAATAAACACACCGAAGGAGACTTCAGCGTTGTTCTTTGAGCGTTATAATCCTATATTTAAAAGAGGGATAATATAAGAAGTGGGTAATCGAGAGCGGGCCGAACGGAGAAGAAAGGTCGTTGAAATTTTAATTAAATCACGCCCTCGTTAGGACGTTATTTTTTTCCTTTTCCTTCCTTTCTCTCCCTTTCTATCTTTTTTACATAATATAATTTCCAATAAAATTTTCTAATAAATTTAATCGAAAGTCGGGTAAAGTATCTACTAATATCAGTATTCAATACCACGGGATGGACACGAGCAAACGTTTTGAAGTAATCTTTAAAATCAATTACTTTTTTCCGACAGACTTTCTTGACTAAGTGTTTTTCTTTTGGTCGAATTATTGTATAACTACAATCCTAATTGAAAGCTAGAAAGTTTTACAAGGAAGTGAAATTGATATTTAAAATCATAGAAAAACTTTGGCTTACCCTGAAACTTGTGCCCGTTCATTCCTATATTATTGCATTTAAATATTTAAACGAAGAAAAAAGAACTAAAAGGAAATATGTATAATGAATTTACTGTCGTACTATATAACTTGTAAACTATTGCATAGAGAAATAGAAAGAGAGAAAAAAAGAAAGAAAGAATAAGGGGGAGAAAGAAAGAGAGAGAGAGAGAGAAAAAAAAACAAGAAAATACATCGAATCAGCGATCGAAGTGCCCTCGCCACTTCGACTCAACGCGGAAGAAAAAAAAGCACGTTCGGTAAACGTTTACGCAGCACTCGACACGAAGATTCGTTTTACTTCCACTTAGAGGCATCACTACGATTTCATTTTCAAGTAGTAAGAGAAGAAGAGTAGGTAGAAGAAAAGGAAGAGGTGAAAGAAGAAGAAATAGAAAAAAAAAGAATAGAAAAAGAGCATTAAAACGGAAACGTATTCAGACACTCCGACAAACAGGAATGAAAAGTTCGACGATCGAAGTTCTTATTGTTAAACGCAATAAAAGATTGTACTTTTACATCAATACAATTCTAAAGATGTAATTTTTGAATACGCCATTTTTGAAAACGCCATTTTGAATCATTATACTTTTGTCCACCAGATGGCACAACTAGCTTTTTCCTTTTTCTCTTTCTTTTTAGCTTCAAGAAATTATTATTTCTCTTTCAATTTTCGTTCTATTTTTTTATCATATGTATTATTTTAATAATTTTAATTTCTATTAACCAAATATGACATTTATTTTGTTATTTTTTAAAATGAAATTATATTCTCATTTCGTTTTTTGTCTTTAATATTCTTTGACATAGTTTGACGATGTGGCTTTTCGAATATAGTTTGTATTTTCTTATTTCGTTCGTTTTAAATCGAAATATGCATAAATAAATACATACACATATTTGTATATTTTTTATATTATTTATGTGTATATATATATATATGTGTATGTATGTATATATGTATGTATACAATCTCTAGCGAGTCTTATAGGCAATTCTTGATATGTATCGTTTTACAGCGCGACTTATTGCTTACTGTACGTATGTATATACAAACTACGATTTTTCTTAATAATTAATGTCGCCTTAATAATCTTTCTAGGCGTACGTCTAATACTTACCACCATAACCATTAATTATCGTTATTAGTATCATCATCATCATCATCATCATCGTAATCATCATCATCATTATCATTATGACCGATACTGGCGTCAATATCAAATACTTTACTAGAGGAAAAACGTTGATACGTATGCACGTAGATTTTATACATATACTTTTTTTTGCGTCTATTACAAAACATAAAAATAATTACTTAAATATGGTTACCTCTCTCTCTCTCTCTCTCTTTCTTATACGCATACATTTATACGTACAACATCTTTCCAATTGAACGATGCTATTTCGATCAACGTTTTTATGTTTTTTTCGTAACAGAAAATATAGCTCGCAACTTCTTCATTTTTTTAATTTTCTTTTTTTTAAAGATAATACTCGTAACGTAAGTATATATATATATTTATGTGTATGAATATTTATTTATACAGACTGGGCCAAAAATTACCAAGTGATTTAGGAAACCAATTACTCGTTTTCGAGACTTTTTAAATAAGTCTTTTTCTTTTAATGCTAAAAGAGTTAATCGGCTTTTAAAATCATCAAGAAACTTTTGGCCAATAATGCATTCCACGAATAGGAGATAATTGTTTATTGCTAAAATAAAAAATAATTATAATTAGATATCATTCTTTTTTAAACGGTAATAATAAATATTCATTTAATATTAACTATTTTTTGTTTGGTTTGGTGTAAATTATGATCGTTCGACGCAAGAAACATAAGTGTGTGTGTGTGTAAATATATATTTTGTTGTGGTTCCTGTAAAGTCATTGCATTCTTGTACGTGTTAGTGTATCGTCAGATTTGATTTATTCATTTCGATGCAATGATATTTTATATATATTATAAGAAGCGAGAAGAACATGTCTCGCTTTTTATTTTTGGTTTATTTTTATTCTTATTTACTTTATAATTCGTTTCTTTTGATCCATCTTTCTAAAAAAAAAATGAGATTGACAAGATAACTCTTGGACTTTTTCACCAGTTCTGTACTTATTTCGTACCTTTAGATTTTTTATTAGTTTCTTTCCTATTTGTTCATATTTATATTTTCTATGTTTATATATATATATGTATGTGTATGTGTGTATGTGTATGTGTATAATAAAAATAAATTCACACACATCTGTTGTTTTGAATGTCTCGCATGCAATAGTATTTAAATATATGTAATATTTTTTGATGACACTTTCCCTAAAGTTCTCTTTTATCGCGAACCTAATCCTTTCTAAACGATTTTAGTTTTTGTGCCCGCCCATTCAATTAAGAAAATAAAACAATACAAAACTAAACAAAAAATACAATCAATAACAATTTATTCGACTGATGTCACCCGCTATTTTGGATTTTTGTTTCTTTTAAAAATGGAGCTTAAAATACTTATTGTTTTTTCCTGTAACATTTATATAAAGATTATCGATAAGAATTGTAATAGTACCACGGTAAACGTATAATTTCGTGTCTAAATAAAAAAAAAAAAATAGAAACAGAAATGGAGGACCAAAAAAAGAAGAAAACTATGTAAACGATGCGATTTTTAAAATTTCACGAACGCGTACTACCTGCACGCGAATGCCGTTCTCTTGCCACATAGTAAAATATTTGATATTTTTTGTCCTCTTTTTATTTTTGTTATTTTTTTCTCAGCCCCTTTCCTCGACGTTTTCCGACGATGCTTTTGTACTCTCGTTCGCACGTATAGAGACAAATAAAATTGTATGCGTTAAATAAATAACAAAGCCAATATGTAAACGAGCTTTGGTGCCTGTATTTTTTTCTTTTTGTTTTTTTATCTATCTTTCTCCCTTTCTATCTATCTTCACAACCGTTTCCGAGCGAAAAAATCTAACCTACAATCTATCGAACAGATTATACACAATTTTCTTGTTTCATTTGTTTTTCTTTCTTTTTTAATTTCCCATCATTCTTCTGCCCGCAGCAAAATTAAAAAAATTGTGCAGGAAAAGCTGATAAAAGTTTCTTTACAGGTGCTTTCAAAATTTGACGAAATAGTCCAGAAATTAGACTAAAAATAAGTCACGAGAAAGATTTACTTACGGATGACGCAATCGATATTTAAAAATCATTCAGGGACTTTATTTTTCAAACCCCCGATACCTATAGAAATCATTGGAGAAATATATGAGGAATATTGTTTTAAGTTCAAATAGTAAACAATAAAATTAATATGAGTTTTATTATCATCGACACTTTTCAAGAGAGAGAGGGAGAGAGAGTGAGGAAAATATATTTCTCCTTTTTTTGTTTCTTTCTTTATCAGAAATTACGAGACTGACTCGAAAAAAAGAAAAAATGAATCGACTTAAGTAATATTAAGGTGCGATTTTGCGTCATGCGACCGATACTTCAAATATTCTTGGGACTTACAGCTTAAACGAATGTTTACTAACACACATACCTACTCGTAGTATATCGCTAAAGTTCGTCGCTTAAAAATGTTGTAGAATAAAATTTGTCCTAACTATCCCTTTCCCTTAACGATTTCTTGCCCAACTCCAACCCCAATTCTAACTCCACTCTTTTTTCCTTCACCTTTACATTCTCGTCTTTCATCTCTGAGTAGTGATGAGAGTTGTAAAAACTTTGGATGGAAAAGCTCTGCAGATATGCCAGGAAGACATACACCGTTTGTTGCTAGCTGGAAAGTAAATTCTCTACTTTTACTTCATACGCGAAAACTATTTATCCGTATATGTGTGCGCGCGCAAAGACTTACACGTGAATCTATGTATATGTTTGTGCGTGTGTGTATTCGCATAGTTAACGGGAACGATGTGTTTACCACGTGTGGATGCATGTACGTACGTACGAGGTAGAAAAGGCGATGAATAATATGCAAAAATTTTAATGCTAAGAATTTAGGTTATTTCGTGTATATAAATAACGCGCCCAAAATACTGTTTAATAAAATACTAATAAATAAATTAATTAAATATCGAGAATTTATATAATACGATAAAATCGTTGACTTATTTTTGTAATCTATTAATCCGATATTTAATAACATTGTTTTTTTTTTATGATTTGATAATCAACAAATATTTCCAGAAACGGTATCAAATTGACGACGCCATTTGTAAAGATGGCGTCCACAATCTTTCATTGAATCCCACTTCGAAAACTTTCTTAGAAAATACAAGCTTAGTATTAAATTTCATTTCTACGAATGATATTGTTTCAGTTATTTTAGCGTTGATACAACTTCCTCTCGTGAATTAATTGATAACAATTCAAAACTGTTGAGTGTAATTAAGAAGCAGACATATATCAATTAGTAAACACCTTTCACACAACTATGAATAGTTGAAAACTCATCTCTATGTTTTCTTCCGGCGAATTTAATATTCAAATAAGTTTGAAATATTTCCTTTCATTTAATTCGTATATATAAAACAATATTAATAATAATAATAGGTAAACACGTATACGTCTCCAGCGTATTTACGGGAAATGAAAAAGCATCGTCGGCCATATTTACGATATAACTTACGAACTATGATATGTTAATTCTTTGTTTTAAATACGAATCCCTATGAAGAAAAGAAAGAAACTCCGTCTCCCCTCCAAAATTAAGGACCTACATTTCAATATCTATGTTTACCCTTTCCCTTTTTTGGTTTTCTTTTTATTTGCCTTGACCAAGCGCCATTTTGAAATATTATATATTGCTCGAAGATCCTATACACGTCGATTTTTACTTTATTCATAATTAATTTATCGTCAATTAATCGATCCTAAGTAAGTAGAGATCTATTTGATTATTTTTTATTGGTACAATAGATTAGTATATGAGAAATGGAATGTTATTAAACTAAATAAATTATGAACATTTGCGAATGATTGTGATACAATGAACAAAGTGTTGTAAATACTTGCATTTTCAATGTATTATTGATAAGTTAATTATCGTGTTATTTCGAATATAATTTTTTTGCTTTGTTAATTCGATTTTTATTAGAATATTCATGTTTGACGCTGTACTTAAAAAAAAAATAAAACAAGATGTCTTCCGTAAAAGAAAAAAAAACAAAATAGAGAGAAAATTGATTGGTCCGATTTACGGTAACTTTCATTATAAAAATACGAATAAGTGATTTAAATAATTAAAAAATAAACACGAAGAATATTTTATATTGGAATTATTTAAAATTTGTAAATAAATATTTTTTGTTTCTTTGGTCTAAGGGTTGGGAGTTTAGGGTGAGATTTCGTAAAAGGTATTACACAAATTTTTTCATAAAACGTATGAAAAAATACAAAGCTTTAGTGTGCTCCTACAAAGGAATTTCGTTTAAATGAGGAACAATAAAAGATATGTTTTTGTTTTATTTTCTTTTGTCGTTTTAGAAATGTGAAGTAATTTCTCACTAAGAATGCTTGTTTGTCCAATTAAAGAGAATTAAATAATAAAAATGAAGGACGATACAGAGAGAGAGAGAGAGAAAGAGAGAGAGAGAGAAAAAGAAAGCAAGAGAGAGAAAGAAAGAGAGATAGAAAGAGGAGAGAGAGAGAGAAGAAATCTCACTAGGGAAGCTTTGAACTAACGATAACGTATCACCGCTCGAAGAGTATGCATATTCATCATCCGTCTTTTTCGCCATGGAGGAAAAAAGAAAAGAAAACTAGCCGGCGTTGAACCGATCGAGGAAAGCCGTGAAAAAGAGATTCAAAAAAAAAGTAATAAAAAAAATAAAAAGGATCTACATAGATAGACTAGATGTTGATGTACGCAGAAAGAGAGAGAGAGAGAGAAAGAGAAAGAGAGAATAAGAAATAAAAAAAAGAAGTAGTTGTAAAAAAGAAAAAAAAAAAAAAAAAAAAAAAAAAAATTAAAAAAATAAAAAGAAAATAGAAGTACGCTAGGGAAGATAGAGTTCAGCGTTTTTCTGATGAAACAAAAAATATGAGAAAAGAAAAATAACGTTGAGGGGTGAACGGCCCTGTTGGAATATCGTGATCGTGGCTTGAAAGCTGAGAGCTATGTGCTTATATAGTTACAAGCACAGTGTCTATTATCTAACCTTCTTCGTATGTATGCAGGTATGTATATGTGTTTGCATGTATGCTTCGCAGCTACATGAAATAAAAGAGAAAGAAAGAGAGAAAGGTGAATCCTCACGTGTTAAGTGGCCCCACGAGAAGACTTTCTATGAAACATTCTATCCTTTTTTTACACACTCACTTGAATTTCGAGCTCTATACTTCTTTCTTTTTTTTTTTTTAAATAGCCTATATGCTAAATCGCTAGCACACTGTCGACCACGATTATGGGGAGTTGGGTTGGCCAACTCGAATGATTTGCTATCTCTAACGCCCAAGTTACGTCGTTACTGCGAAACGTGAACGGGAAATGAAACACTTTTTTTACCGCTCTCTCTTTCTATCCTTTTTTTCCTCTCTCATTCTCCTCTTTCGTTTTATCGTTTCGTTGGAAAGGTTAGCTGATATTCTTTCGGGAATTCTCGAGAATAGTGAAGCCCCAATTTGATAACTATAATCTCGATGAAACATAAGCCTGATTTTCTTCCAATGAAATCTTATAATTAAGATTTTTCTTGTTCATTTTACTATATCTATGTTAAATATTTTTTAAGAATCCTTTTTTGATATTCAAGATTCACGATCTCGGGTCTTAACTAAATATTTTGTTCAAAAAACTCTGAATAATGTGATAATAAGGCGAAGAATTTGCATGAAATGATTTTTCACTACTGAAATGGTTTATTCGGGTTAACCTAACTTTACAACTTTAATTTTGTTCCTGCAAATGAATATCCGAGTGGAATTTATAGCGTATAATTCGTATTAGTATATTTTAAACTAATTATTACTTATATTTGAAAGAAAAAATTAAATTTTTAGTACTAAATGACAGTTTCAATTTCATCATGAAAATAAAATGAAACTACGAATCAATATGGCGTCAAATGTCACGTGATCGAACAGTAATTTGTTTCTTTTTACACCTAGCGATTTGATCGAGTAGAGAGAAAAAAGGAAACTGTAACGAGATGTTTCAAAATAGAAGAGAACGAAGGAATAAATTACATGAAAATAAAAAATATTGTTGACGAGCGACCGATGGACGTTTTAACAGGACCGTGAATTATTTAATAGTCCCACGTTGTTGCGCTTAATTTATTAGTCTACCAGCACCGGCCGTGAGGATTCCGAGAAATCGCATCGAGAAGCGCGACGAGCTGTGTAATGATTTATACACGTCCACTGCGACTACTACGATAATATTGTAGTAATTCGAATGCGCGAGAAAAAATCAAGCCTTCCCTCCTCCCTCCGTTCGACCCTTTTCTCTTACTTTTTTTAAAAAGGTCGTAGGTTATAATGTTAGTCAATGCGTTTCTATATATACGATTTCGTATATTGCGAGGTTATGTTCGATAAATGGCGGCTAAATTTAATTATCATCGATAAATTTTTATAATTCGGATATTAAAAAGAATATATAAACGACAAATTGTGTAAAATATTGATAATGAAACTTTAAATTTATTATTTTTTCCTATTACGAGAAAGACAAATGTGTTGTTGATACGTTTGTTTTAAGGCGTTTAAAGACGAAGCTCGTATTAGATCGTTCGCTAAATCTGACGGATAAGAAGTTGTTTCGTTCATTCAATGAGAAAATTCTCGACGAACTATGAAATAGAAAATGGAGCGACGGGAGGAGGAGGGTGTAGAGAGAAAGAAAATAGGAAGTTAGTTTTACTCGCAGAATAGTAGCCGCCATTTTACGATCCATCAAATTCCAAAGTAAGCAGTAACGGTTGGATGCTTAGCCGTGAAATTAGAAGAGCAATTCAGTGTATCGGTGAACGTTTTTCTCTATGCCACCGAGGAGAAGGTAAAGAGCAGAGGGTACCCCATTTCTACGATCCAACGAGGTATGAAATATGAAGGAGTGATATAAAATGCTGTCGTTAAATTTCTTTTCGATTTAGTAAGATCGATCGAAAATTTATTATTTTATTTTAACGTTATGATAATAAGTTGATCCGATCTCGTTGAATTTTATTATTATTATTATTCTTATTATTTTAATTTTTCTTTTGTTAATAATAATTTTAACAAAGTTATACTCTTACGAAATATAAGATAACAAAATAAAAAATAAAGATTTTTATATGTGCCGGTAATTATGATAATGGCCTAAATGAAAAATTATACAAATTCACATTTTATGATTTATTTTATAATATAAATAAACAATTTTAATATAAAATAAATCATAAAATTCATTTTTTTAATTTTTTTACTTTAGCCCACATATATAAAATAAATTATTACATTTTATTATTAATAATATATACTAATTTATAAATACTTAATATATATATATATATATATTCTTTTTTATATATATTTAATATAATATTAATATATTTAAAATGTATATATATATATTTATATTCTGAAAGTTTGATATGTATTCGATAATATTCTGATATGTATTTGCTTTTTCTTATTATATCACATAGGTTTGATATGTATAGGTTACTTAATAATAAACGTCGAAATAGTTTTTCTACAAATAAATATATATATGGGATTATATGGATATATGTATAAATGTATGCATGTATGAATAAATGTACATTTCGAGGAAAACTATGATTAAAATCGATATTATTTTATCGAAAGTTGAGAAGTTGTTTTCTACTTTGTTTAAAAAAATCGACGTGTATATTTTATTTATTTGATCTTCGAGCTTGTACTATGATGCTATATGCATACGCACGCTCGCACGCGTCGGTGTGTATGTGAGAGAGAGATAGAGAGAGAGAAAAATGAAATCCCTTCTTCTTTCTTTTACTAAAGCACCACCATGACGAGTCGTTCGAAAATTCATGGGTCGAAAGTCCCTAGGTGGGCTAAAAAGTTCAAAGCTGATTTCTATAACCGATGACTGTTTTCAAAATTTTTCGAATCAAATCTTTTTGTTTTTACAATTAGAGACAGTAAAACTATAAGCCTAACTCGCAACGAGTCTGCACATAAGCATAAAATATTTCGAAAGAGAGTAATTCATTTTTTACAATCAACTAGGAACTTTTAGCTCGTCAAAGAACTTTTTGACTCATCCTACATGTTCTCGTGTTCTATGGACCAATATTGGTTTTGTTTTTCCTAGATGACGATTACACTCTTTTTACATATCAATCTACTTTTTGTGTAGTAATTAAGTTCTCTTGTACTTTTTTTGTGTTATTTTTTTTGCTTCTATTCCGGTCGAAAGATCGCCCGTCCGATCGTAGCGAAATTAACAGCAATGGCGGCTTACAACAGGTGAGTCAAATTACGGTCTGTGAAATGGAAACGGAGATACTAAAAAAAAAAGTATAAAAATAAAACGATACTTTTGGTTTATCTTCTCAATATTTTTGAATACTTTCTATTTTTCATTAAATAAATAATTTGTTTAAATTAAATAACACAGGATGATAGATAGATAGATAACATCAGTTATAACATAAAATAAACGTCGCTAAAAATTAACCTTATATTGCTTTAAATAAAAATAAACAACGATAATAAAATACAATTAAACGTATAAATGATTTAAAATATACGAATAAAATATCAAATATAATCGAAATAAAAAACAAATGTTTAAATACGTTCACGTAATAATTAAATCATCTTCCCTTTTTTTATTTCTAATATTTTCCGAAGTTTGTTACGGAGAAAAAAAGGAAAAAAAAGTACATTAAAATAAAAAAGAAAAAGAAAGAGAGAGAGAGAGAGAGTGTGTGTGTGTGTAAGAGAGAGAGAGAGGGAGAGAGAAAGTATAAAAAGAAATAAATATCCGTGAAAAAGTAAAAAGATCGGCGATACTATTGTACGTTGTAGAAATCGGTTTCGGATTTGCCGGGCTTTGGAAATCGAGACGCGGGCTTTTTTAAAAAGACGAATGGTCAACTTTATCTTGGCTGGTTTTATTCTCGCTTTCTTGGTGATGTACGGACCCATCCTTGTTCTTTTTCCAGAATGATCGTCAGCATTCTTCTTCTCTCTCTCTTTTTATCTATATCCTTTTGCTCCAATCTCGCATGTCAGACTATAAGAATCGTTTCTCTTTCTTTCTCTCTCTCTCTATCTCTCTCTTTATCTATTTCTCTCTCTCTCTTTCTCATCCTACAAAACCCTCCTAACCCCTATTCTCTCTCTCTCTTTTTCTCTCCTGCATGAAGATATCCGATATAAGCTTCTTCATCGATTCGAACGGAAACACATCGACGGCATCTTCTTTTCTCCGAAGATTTACATCGGATTTTTGAGTGCTCTTATTCGTGATTGATCGAAAAAATAAATGATCGTTCCGACGTAAAAAAAAACAACAACATAAGCCCAAAAAAAATAAAAAAATAAAAAACGCTTTCCAATTTAAACCCCTTTTTGTTGTTACTGTTGTTCGTTTCACATTCGAAACGGGACTCGGCATGATGGTATGGCGGCCATTTTGTGAAATACGATAATCTTAACGACACGATATAACAACTTCCAATGTGGATTATAAAAATATTAAATCTTTCCTTATATATATGTATATGTAATATTTCTGACTAGATTTAACCTACTGATATGTTCTTCTTCGATCGCTGTCTTTTATTTACTTGTCTTTTTGTTTCCCCACCCCCAACCCATCGTTTTCCCACCCACCCGTTTCTTTAACTCGAAACTCACGGACCAATGTGATCCACAGGGCTGACACGGGGCTGAGAGATACATGCATCCCTTTTTTTATTTCTATATCTTATGCTTTGATACTATTCCCACCCAATTATCTGATTCCCACCCCTCTCCACAACCACGATCTCATTCTTCTTCCTCTTAACCCTATACTACCCCTTTCTTATCATTTATTTATTTATATATATACCTATATATATATATATATTATATATACTTTTTTGTTCTTATTTACTCAATTAACCTCCCTTCCGTTCCCCTATATCCTATCTTCCCTCTTACCCCGTATCTCTATTTTATTTTGGCCGGCGTTACTGTTACTTCGTGTACGTATAGTGTACGCATACGCGTATTCGAGTTGAATGAAAAGTTCGTGCCGATTTATTATTGTTAACTATATACTCGATATAATATTGTGCCGATAATTATGATAATGGCTTAATTGTAGGTCAAAAAATTATGCACATTTATTTTATGAATTATTTAATGATATTTATAATTTGAATATAAAATATATCATAACATTCATGTGTGTTTCCTATATATGTATTTTATAATTATTTATAATATAAATAATTTATAGATATATCGATATATAAAATGAATTATGAAATTCATTTTTCCAATTTTTGTGATTCAGTCCATTGTCATAATTACCGGACACATATATTTTTAAATATATATCGGAATAGAAAAAATGTTGTTTGTAAAGTTTTTATTAAAAAATTGCCACGAACTTTCCAAACAATCTTCTTATGCTTATACGTTTGTGTGCGCGTGTGTGTCGAATTTTGTTCGTAAGAATGTGTTGCGTGTATTTTGTTGTTTTAGTCTATTCATTTTCTCATTGTATTTTGTCGTTTTTTTTTTCTCTTTTCTTTTTTTTTCCTTTTTTTAAATACTTCTCTTATTCCTGTTTAACCCGTTAATGTGGGCAGTCACTTGAGAATAAAACGAGTATGTAACAGAGCGCATATCGATGGATCGTTGCTTCTCTTGCATTGAAAAAATCGATTTTCGAGCTGAAGCAACGTGCAACAGCCTATATTATGTATGTAAGATATATATCGCCGATCGCCATATTGTGCTCGATTCAGAGACAGACACATATATTGTACATATGTACATATATACAAGAAAAAAAGAAAAAGAAAAAAGAAAGGTTTGGAAAATGTATGGAAGAAGACGTGGTCATTGCGTCGTCCTATTTTAAAAAAAGGAAACTATGAAAATAAGATTCCGTACTTCTACGAACACTACCATGTGCACGAGTACGTTCCCCTTTCCTGATTAAAGAAACAAAATTAATATTCTTATTCTTTTTTCTTTTTTCTTTTTTAAATAAAAAAAAAATCGAACAGAGTTGAGAGAATCAGAAAAAAAAAATACATAACAATTTGTACGATGCAATTTCCGAAGTTACTCGATCGAAACGATTCAACGTTACGAGAACGATTTAACAAAATTGAAAGAACATTTTGCTTTTACCTTCTCATTCTTATTCGTTTAGGTTGAAATTTTGAATGAGAAAGAGAAAGAGACGGGGAAATGAAGATAGATAAATAGAAAGTGGAAGAGAATTTGTCGAGAGGTTCGCTGATAATAATGGTACCAGAATAAAGATGGTTGCCATTTATCCGGCACATTCTCTATCTCTAATTCTATCTTTCTCCGTCTCTGTCTTTGTTCTTGTCTCTCCGCATTTCCTACTTTCGTAGATCAGTTAAATCGCATGCACTCGATTTAACCGAGTGCGTTGATTTGTACGGCTTTTAACAAGTTCCTTAAACGAATCACTCACTATTATTAATCCTTTTAAATCGTTTCTAATTAAAGGGATACATATGTGCCGATAATTATAATTACAGCCTAAGTCAAAAAATATTTTATGATTTATTTTATTATATAATATAAAGAAATCATACAAAAAATTCTCATTTTTCCGAATTAGTTGGCTTAGTCCACTGTCATAATTACCGCTACATACTTACATGTAAATTTGTTGACGTTCAATATTTCATCTGCTATTTTTAAAAATATATTTTCATCGATCAGAAAATTTGTAAGTTGCATACAAAATACGTTTTTCAATCGAATTCAATTATCGCAACTCTGTTCGTAATCTCAAATGATTAATTACTTGATTTTCGCATTAGAATTTGCCAAAATAATTGACGATTTCTAATACTAATAATATTTTTTATGGTAATAATTTGATTTTAATTATTAAATCGATTCGAATACAGTTTTAATTATAAACGATCGAAGAAAGGGGAATTAAGAAATCTCTGAATCGAGCACAACGAAACGAATATTTGAACCTTCGATATGCATGCAATTATTTACACTTCTGTATGGAAGTATAAACAAATCGAAGGATTATTGTAGGAAGTAGTACATTAGCACCTTATTTTTGTTGATACCACCAATGTTAAAGAATCATGGAAGTATATATCCTGATCCAACGCTCGTTCTTGATCAAAATTATGTCTCCCTCTCTCTCCCTCTCTCTTTCTCTATTTCCTATTTTTTTTTTTAATTATTAAACCAAAAAAGTTCTCTAGCTAGCCACGTGACA
Organism: Polistes fuscatus; assembly: GCF_010416935.1. Lineage (NCBI taxonomy): Eukaryota > Metazoa > Arthropoda > Insecta > Hymenoptera > Vespidae > Polistes > Polistes fuscatus. The sequence goes on along the minus strand of NW_025112998.1, from coordinate 3,650,919 downwards.
TGATATTAGAGTCAAGTTTTGGAAGAATGAAAGATGGACGCTGTCATGGCGTCCAAGTCACGTGGTCAGTCCCGTCACGTGACCATATCACGTGACACAGTCCCATGTAGGAATTTCTATCGAACGAACTATAGTACAATCAACGTTTAATAACTTCTTGTAACTTGCAATTCGAGATTCTCGCCTGCGAGTATCTTTGGATCGATTAAAGGACGTCTAAGTTTTCATTTGACACGTTATTCGAAGCTCCAATGGCGCACGTTTTCTTTTCTTTGATTAAACGAGGTAGAGAATGTGAAAATACGTAAGGATAGTCATTGTATTGTCGCAAGTAGATGATGCGGATTTGATTATAATCAGTCGACTAGGATTAATTGGGTATATGAACGATATTATCTTTTCTATCTTTGAGTTTGATGATAATCTCAAAACTAGTGAAAAAAAAGAAAAAGAAGAGAGGGAATGAACACGTAGATCATCAAGAACGAACGTTCATCGAAATATCTATGATGGCTATTCCTCGGGCCAGCCGAGATCCTCGCCAACCAGTTCATAAAATCGCTGATTATGTTCATTGAAGAACCTTCTGAGTTTGGTGACAATAACTGGACTAACTCTTGGATGTTTACGACCTTTGCTTTCTCTCAAACATTTTTCTGAGGTTTCATTGCGTAGACAATAAAAGCCTTTAGTATGATTGAAGTAAAAATTGTGCCTTCCTATTCTTGGCTCTAACCCTAGAAAGTTCTCGATCTTTCTTAATTGCGGTACGGGATCTTCGATCAATTGATCCCCGTTAACAATGAGAATTTGTTCTCTTGGAAATACCTCTAACCAACGATGCATGAACGTGTGATAGAGAGAAATGGCGACTGGCCTGTAGGATTCGTTGATGGTACCATCAGGACGTATCACCAGTTCCTCGAAGCTACGCGTAGCTTGAACTTGCTGAGATTGTTGATTATTAATAACGTTGCTACTACGTGATGACGAGGTGCCATTGCTGTTGATGTTGTTGCTGCTAATCAAGGTCGAAGCGGTAGCAGCATGGATACGTAACTGCGTGTAATCTGATATGGCTCTGGTAACGGGCTCCCTCACGATCAATAATAACTTCACGCTGGCGTTCATTGCTCGTATTCTCTCTGGTACCTGGGAACACAAGGACGATAGGAGGAAGAAGAAGTGTTACCAAACCTGCTGCTACTACCGAGAAGGAGAATCCAATGATGTTGGTGGAGAACTATTATTCCCTTTGGGATGTAAAAGGTAATGTAGTAGGGTTGACAAGAGACATTGTACTTGTTAAACGAATATAGGATATTCTTTTGAAAGATAAAAATAAAACGAGTCAAAAGAAAGAGTATATCATACGAAATCTTATCAGAAAATGTAAAACACTTGATATAACTTCCAATAAATAATAAATAATAGTTTTAACAATTTATATTGACTTACCTCAGGTGTAACGAAATAACTTGGACTCTTCTCGATGGTAATTTGACCTCTAACGGAATATGGCATTTTCCTACGGTACCATTCGAGTCCTTTCCCATAATTATCGTCACGATCAAAGAAATGTACTTCTCCTGAAGCTTTCTGTATTTGCGGATGTAGGAAAAGCATCTCGAGGAGTGCCCTGGTGCCGCATTTCCTCACACCAATAATGATCGCTTGAGGTAGGTGACGACTCGTACGTGTATAATGGACCTTACTGGAGAACAAAAGTGGTGGCGTTGCACGAACTTGGGTTACCAATTCAATCGCACGTCCTTCGACAGCTGAAGCAGCATGTAAACTGTACACAGCGCTGTCATAGAGCACGTGGAAGGTTAGGAAGAGGGATAACAGGGCGACCGTGAGGAATGCCGCGGCCATCTTTGGCCTTGAAATACCGACCACGAGTATGCAGTCCGACGTGTCGCCCTCGGCCGGCCTCATGGCGGAGCGGGGCATCCACCTGAAACAAATATTATCTATATTATTATCTATTCTAATAATAAGCAGCAACAAAATCAATTATTGTTCATATTATTCAGAAGTAAAATAATCGTTCTTGGATGTAATTTTATACGTAGTTTATTTGGTATATTATACAGGATTTAGAGCGAAAATAATTATGCAACATAAATTAGAGCATGGCTAAATAAATGTAAGAATAATAATAATTATAATAATAAGAATATATATAATAATAATAAATATGAGAAAATTATGTGTATGGGTATGAAGTAGGTAGAGATAATTGTTTTAGCTAAACTAAGACACATGTTCAATGATAAGCATTAAAGCGTGTCACACAGCACGCTCTAATAGGTTGATGCGAACATTGTGGTTACTCTTACTATTCACTAGCTTCGTCCCTAGCTCGTTAGTATCGCGTGTAAGCAGAATTATATCGTATCATCCATTTGCGAATGTAACTCCAACGAGCGTACACATATAACTTAGCTATTAGTATATATATGTTCTACGTGGAAAACGAACGATGGAAAGTACATTGCACATTGAATTTGCTCGACACGCTAATCGCATGCCACTTTAAATACATACGAGAGTTCAAGGGGATGTTGTAGGGTAGTAAGTTTGCAGAAAAAAAAAAAAGAAAAAATGATGATAATCACCGAGAAAAATGCAACGTGTCGGTAACGAGCCTTTGAAAATCACTGTATTATCGGTCGTACTAAACGATAAATCAAGAAGAGTATAGTATCTATCCGCATGATCTTTCAAAAATACTGACACGAAATCTTCTAAATACGCGTTAGTATATTAGAAAAACGAGAATAGATGAGATTAATAGTTGTAACTTATGATTATACGTTCTATCTTACCTTACCATTTATGGTGTGTAACTGTTCGTTATTCTATTATTATTATTCATATTTAATAGTGAACCAGAATTCAACATGGTAGAACTAACAAACATCTATTATTATCTTTTTGAGATATCATATTATTATTAATATTTAAAAACTAATATTTAAACCACTGAATGAAATTCAAAATGGCAGAGCTAACAAAAGTTGAATTAAACGAACATTCCTATTATTTTAGCCAATTATAGAGTAATAAATATGTAACGAAAGAGAAAACCCAGAGAATACATGTGCAGAATAAAAAAGAAAAGATATTAATTAAAAAAGAAGACCCTTCGTAGCGATCGTTTTATTAGGATCGATGATTTCGATTAAGAAGACAGCCGAGCCGTAAAGAATCACATTTTGGCTAATATATTTCCGAGCAGCCCATTTATCTTTGATAAGATAAACGATCGTATTACGATCATGAGATTACCGTCGATGGATTATTTCCGTTAGAAGCCAGCCACCTTCATCCGACTTCACTCCTTCTTTTTTTTTTATCGCCTTTTTACTATTTCGTGCCTTTGTCGTCCATTTTGTTCATCATTAATCGACTTGAAACCAATTTCACGTGTTACGACTCTAACCTCAAAATATTCAATTTTCAAATTAACGATATTAATTATAATTATAAGCAGTTTTTAAAATCAATTAGAAATATTCGATTGTACCCGTTGTTGTAATTTTATCATTAAAAATTAACAAAAAAAACTTTTTTTATGTATACAGAAAATTTGTTTATAAAATAAAGAATAAAGTGGTTCTTTTTTCTTTTATCATTACTGACAACTTACTCTTGTATTATAAACCAGAAATCCTTCATGTTTATATATTTAATATACACGAGCACTTTTTACCACGATAATTTAATAATAAAGAAGAAAAGATAAGAACAAAATGGTAATTAGAAAGATAGTCTGGTAGAAAGATTGCCAAGCGATTCGTTCGCACCTCGTAACCCTGTCGATGAAAGTGAAACGTTTATTTTTATATATCATGATACATCCAACGAGAGACAGAGAGATAGATACGTGAAAGATAAGCGATAAAATGGCCGCTCTTGCAACGTCATAAAATTTTTTCACTCTATACACTTCCTCTCTCTCTCATTCTCTTTTGCGCAACCGATAAATCGTAACATGCACAGCAGCATGCGATGCATTCTAGATCGGACAGGAAGAATGCAAACGGAGTAGATTGATCGATGTTTTATTTTCATTATTAAACATATTTTATTGGCTTCAATTTCTTCCGAAACATTGGATAAATTTAATTATTAAATTTCATTATTTTTGTATACTTACAAAATAAAACATAAAAAATAAACACGAATATCTACTATAGAGATAGAATCATTAGGTATTCAGTATAATTACCTTAGAATATCTCTCTCTCTCTCTCTTTGTCTCTCCTTCTCGACACATTGTACATCAGCCTCAGGGTTTACTCTAAATGTAACATTAACAGAGTACCTACAATTCTCGGCTAAGGGAACTGAAGGGATTTACACGTACAAATTCCTAATACGAATCCGTACTTACATATACACACTTACATATACACGCACGCGTGCCTGTGTGGGCGTGTGTATTTAGTATGCACATATGTACGTTACTATAAATTAATTCATACAATTTCTCTTAAACTTTCTCTCTCTCTCTCTCTATCTTTTTCTGTCGAATGTAATATAAATAAATACATAGATTTATATATATGTATTTACTATAGATATAGAATTAATATAAATTAGTTTATACAATTTCTCTCTTTCTTGTTTTTCTTTTATTTTCTCTCTCTTTCTCTTTCGAACATAACGGTTTCTATTAGTTACACTATTTTAGTAAACTCAATATTTGTTGAGAATTATGATCTCACTCTATCTTTCTAGGATCATAGAAATCACTAGGAAGTGGAACGTAGATTCGTTTCATCAATCTAAGAAGATATCCATACGTATATAAGCGAAGTAAATAAGGTATCATGGCTTTTGGATTCGTCCAATGCTATCATTTCCATTTATCGGAATGATCTTATTACTAGCAAAATCTTGTTATCTCCTTTACTTTTCTCTCTCTATTTCTCTCTTACATCTCCCATTCCTTATTCACATCTTTGAAATGGAAAGATTAATCTTCACAGATTTTTGCAAACTTTCCCAAGATATTTCCCCAATTCTTTTTCCCGATATTCCAATAAAATACCATCACAAATCTTATCTCGCGAAACCGATTCGTTGGTTTTATTATTGCATAGAATAAAAGGAAAAAATAAAAGAAACAAAAAATACAAATAAAAATTGCTTCAAAGTTATACGAAGTAAACGTTTAAAGTGAATGATCTGGATGTATCCGATAAAAGTGAAGGCAACTGAATAAGAGAAGACGTTGAGTTATAAAATCTATTATAGAAAAATAGAAGAAAGTAACAAAAAAAAAGAGGAAAAAATAATAAAAATAATAAAAATAAATACAAAGAGAAAAAAGTAAAAAAGGATACAATCTTCTCTTCTTTTTATTCCCCCTCTCTTCCTCCTTTTCTTAAAGCTTGGATGGATAGCTTTCAAGTTGAGAATAGTTAACGAACTTGTGAAAACGAGCAGAGTCAAAGCGGATGATGTAGAGTGTTCTCGATGTCGCCAAGATGGGGTCTTAGAGAGAGAGAGAGAGAGAGAGAGTGAAGGATGGTTGGGGGAGGACTTGTGTCGCGATCGATTTCTTATATAACGTGCATAAAGCCAGAACAGGCGATACCTTATCGAGGGTAAAGCTACTACTTCCATAAATAATGCAGTGGACATTACGTGCCACTCTGGTTCAGACGATCTCATGTAAAACGTTGTTCTCATCCCCCTCCCCCCACCATCCTACTTCTCTTCACCATTCCCTTTCCTTTCCCTTTTCTTTCTCCCATTCTCTTCTCCTTTTATTATTATTATTTTTATTATCATTATTATTATTATTTTTATTATTATTGTTACGATTATTATTTCTTTTTTTCTCGATGCACGTTGCAGCAGCTATTTTGCACCATTTCCTATGCCGTGCACGTAAAACCATACACGTATTTTTACTATACCTACAAAGTGGTTCACTTAAAGTATTACGAATGAAAATCTACGGTGGCAAATTTTTAATCAAAATTGTTTAATACATTTCTTTTCTTTTTTTTTTAAATTTTCTTTCCTTTTCCTTTTCCTTTTCCTTTTCCTTTCACGTTTTAATGTTCATTTTATGCTAATATTGACATGCCTGTGGCAATGATAGTTTGTGAGTGTTAGAAGAGAGTTTGTATGCAGGAGAGTGTATTTACTTACATGTTTGATAATCCACTTAAAATGTTAAGGATTAAGAATTCTGTTTTGATGTTTTTTCTTTTTTAAATAATTAATATTTTATAATCGTATATAATTTTTTAAATATTTTTTAAAATTACGTCTAGGAAATGTGTAATGGTTTTTATTACATCAACAGTCGATGTTTTTACTACATTTTGTTTAGTTAATTGATATTTTATATTTGTATAATTACATGGATAAAAATGTTAAAGTATTTTTGTTGTTGTGATATTAACAGTTATCGTTTACTTTTGTATCTCTCAATGGAAATAACAAATCATTTGACGTTGTAGCACATGAGTTTCAGTGTGCATCCGAAACGGTACACGTGACAAGTTACGCGTTAAATAACAAAACGTAATGATAGAATTTCGATATTTTGGTTTTTTCCTATTGAATAAAGCGATCCTTTTAAAAGGGAACGTCTCGGAAGAATTGAATTTAACGATTTGGAACGTGGTCGTGATAACGATTATATTCAATCCAAAGTTATATGAAAGATAGTACAACGAATCGGCCGTGAAACAAGTAGCGTTGAAAAACCGCAGAGCGGCTTTGGTCGTTGGTTTCGATTCAGTTGATTTTGACGACCAAAGTCGAGCCATCCGTGCGGCTTTCGGCGCGTTGCCAAATATTTATTCGCTTCGTCGAGATTCCTCTTTGGAGATGCACCGACCGTATTACATCTCCGTATGTATGCATTTATGTATGTGTTTTATGTATTTTATATCGGCAAATTGCAATTTCGAGAAGCAAAAGAAGTTCTAAACTTTTATCTTATATTCATTCTTTTTCATTCTCATATTTTCGTTTTGAATATTTTAATTGTTATTAATATTAAATAACAATAATTATTAATTCGGAATTAATGAAATACGTATTCGGATAAATCAAAAGTTTCATTTTTATTTTGTGGTCTTTTAAAGTATTTAAATACAATTCGAAACCCAATTACAATTTGAGATTGCTTATTTTCAACGACCAACTTGAAACTTTTGGTTTATATTAAAGCAAAAGTAACATTTGAGGAAGAAAATTAACCTCGAGAAAAAAAAAGGAAAATGTATGAAAAGAATGTTATCAAAAACTCGAGTGAACGTTATCGAGAGGAAAACTATTATAGATTTTTTCGGGATACAATTGTTGAGGTACACGTAAGTCTTGAACATAGTAACCGAAAGCTCTTTATGTCCGTTAACAGTAGACGATTTTGTCGAGTAGTTTCGTGACTCCTCGCCATGTTGGGTTCTGTTAAAATTGAAGGCCTTATCTCGCGAACTAGTTCAATTAGGATCTCGACGCGGAAAGCAGCGATTTTCTCATCAGAAGGACCGACGCGGAAACTTTAATTAGTCCATTACTCGTAGATATCTCGGTTTTAGAGCTTCTTCGAGTCTTCTTTTATGATAGTAACCATCGTCTCGATCGCATAATTAACGTTACCTTCATTCTTATTCATACATAATTTTGCTGCTTAATTTTTTTAAGCATTTATAATTAATTTTCGTAATAATAATAATAATAAATGAATTACAATATGATAATTTTTACTGTTTAAATAATATTACTTATTTCGTATTTATTTTTAAACTTATAGGTTATGGTTATTAACCCTTTAAATGGTTATTAATCTTTTCGTTATTAGCGACCCATATACGAATAATAAAATTCAAATAAAATAAAATTAAATTAAAATAATAATAATAACAATAATAATAATAAAAGCTAATCTAAACGAGACTAAATATCGAACTTCATTATATATGAAACATTCAGTTTATTGATCAAACAATTATTACAGCAAACGAATACGCGTTGTTTCCGTTGTAACGATATTTGGTAGAGAACTGTTATCGAATGGAAATAAAATATATTAAGAAAAACAAAAAAGAAATGTTATTTTTTTTTAAATTCTGTATGTTTGTGCGCGCGCGTACGCGTGTACCTATTCGACTTGAATGTTGTTGCCGTGTAATATAGAAAGCGTTTTTCACACCGCACTTTATTTTATAAATTTAAACACAGAGCGTATCTCTGTTACTGGCAATTCGCGAGTGCAATAGGATTCGATTTTATCCGCTACGTTCGGATCACGCTGGACGGATTTTAATAAACGATTCGAGCTCGGTTTGGCGACTGAGGGAACCAGAAAAAAATGAAAATACAAAAAGAGAATAAAAGCGAGAGAGAGCGAGAGAGAGAGAGAGAGAGAGAAAGAGAGAGAGAAGTCAAAGAAACGTCCTTTCAATAATTCCTTCTCGAATCCGACTAGCCATTGTCCCCACACTGTGTAGATACATGTATGCACACATGTACATATTTTGGTATAACGGGTTCAGAGGGTCCTTTGAAAGAAGGATGAAGTTATAGCTGGCAAACAAAGCAATTAACGCCCGTTTGGTTCAACCGTCGAAACGTTTTATTTTTTCTTTCTTTCCATAAAAATAATATATCTATATATCTATATTTTGTTATTATATATCTATATTTTGTTATTGTGTTTTTTTTTCTTTTTCTTCTTGTGATTTTAGATAGAGGATGGAAAAGTCAAAAGTTCCTAGACGATTATAAAAATCAATCAATCTTTTCGCGAAACTTTTTAGGTTAATTGTATTTTTTCGATCGCAAAACTAAAAGGTTAAAAATTTGTTTACCGTGTTGAAAATGATTTCGGAATGAAAGTCTAATCTATCTTTCAAATTACCTGGTAACTTTTGACCTATCTGTGAACTTTGCGTTGTCCTTTCAGGGATTTTTTTTATCGATAAATTAGGAAACGCCAAAAAAAAAACAAAATGCCAAATGTTAAAAAAAAATATGTACGAAAACAAGAATACTCGATAAAACGAATATTGAAAGAAATATGAGGAACAAAAATTGATGATCTAGGGTTATCCTATGTTGGTGATTAAAATTTCATTGATTTTTAAGTACTAACAAAATATTCATAAGTATTATACTTACAAAACATCTATGGGGGACAGGGTAGACCACTCACGACGAGGCCGTGCCTTGTTGGGCATTTGCGTTAAGTTTGGTTGTTCACATTCTTGAAATTCCTACAAACAGAGATCATGAATTATTGAAAAAACAGTCACATTATCTTTTAAAGTAAAATATGTCATTTAAGGTATGATATTAAACATTCAGTTTAGTCAATTATTTATTCGGTATGCATGTTTATTTCTGTGATGTCTGAATATTTCAAAGAAAAGACAAACAAATAATGGAAGAATTTGTTTGTTCAGCAAACGCAGAAGAAGACGATATGGGGTGAGCGAAATCTTTCTGGGAAATCGAATATTTTTGAACTTAGAATATTTTCTCTCTTTTCAATAATAGATTAGCCAACCAAAATAGGAAAAAGAAACTAAAAAAAATTAAATCAATGAGATTCGGGCGCGAATCTTGTCATGACGTACGCGATTATAAAGAATCAAAATTGCCAACATTGAAATTTGTATAATTTCGCGTTCATTCTTTAGGTAGCGGTTTGCGGTTATTTTCGACGGGATTAAACAGTGAATAGATTAGCCAACCAAAATAGGAAAAAGAAACTCAATTAAAAAATTAAATCAATGAGATTCGGGACGAGAATCTTGTCATGACGTACGAGATTATAAAGAAATCAAAAGTCGTGCCAACATTGAAATTTCTGTTATAATTTCGCGTTCATGCTGTAGGTAGCGGTTATGCGGTTATTTTTCGACGGGATTAAAAAGTGACGAATTAAAAAAAAGAACAAAAAAACAGATAGAAAGATAGAAAAGAACTTTTGCGTACTTTTTCTCTCGGCACTAACCTCCCTTCTACCTTCCCCATTTTAAAACCCCCCCACAAAGTTCACAAAGTTCACGAAGTTCAAGTAGATTGTCTGCGGCATCTATCGGGCAATTTTTACTCGAGGCTCGATGAAGTTTTACACGTAAAAAAAGATAAGAATAAAAAAGTCAAAGGAAAGCTCGAACCAGATTGCAAAAATTCGATTGATCTTCACGAGAAATTTAAAATAAAAGAAAAAAATATTCAAAGGGGGGGGGTTAATGTATTCATCGCTGAAAATTACGTTTATATAAATAATTGTAAGGGAAAAAGAGAAAAATTAACTAGTTACTAGATCAAAAAGTTACTAGATCATTACGAAAGATGATGACCATTATCAGAAACAAAATGGTGGCCATTTGAAAGACTTAACCTACAAAATTAATTAAAAATCATTTTCTAAAAGTATATTTATTGTTTATAAAAGAATCGATTCGAATTTGTAATATATGAAAGAGTTATTTTATTTTTTAATAGTTTAATAATAAGATAATATTAGTAAAAAGGTATAAGAATTACAATTTCTTCAGTTACACGAACATTTGGAAATAATGAATTAAGAGCCAAGAATATTTATTTCAATTATGAAACTTCATAAATAATACAAATGAAAATAGATAATCCTAGGAGGAAAGAGAAGAGGAAAGTAAAAAATTGCATTGAAATTCTGTTCGTGGTATTATCAAAGCCAAATTCGTTGCTGGTTAAATAGAGAGAGAATTGTGGGGGGATAGAGTTGAGGATTTAAAACAAAAAGAAATAAAAGAGGAAACTGGGATTTGAAGACAATGCAGTAGAGGCCTAGGAGGATAGACCGAAACAAACCACCATTATACATATAGTTACATGCATACATATATATAGTACTGCAGTGATACGTGCAAATCTCCGAGCCAGAAATAAAGAAAGAAAGAAAGATAGAAAAGTAGAAAGAAAGAAATAGAACATTTTTTTGACAAGCATTGTTTGCACCCACTATCGATCATCGTTGAGCCACTGTTTGCGGATTGAGTTCCGTTCTGACACGGAATGATCGTTTAGGAAGGTTTAAACCCTATCCGGATTTGCTTTTCTATGCTTGGCCCTGCATCAAGCTAATCTTTTGTCGAGATCAAAACTTTGCCAGTTGAAAAATAACAAAAAAATAAACGAAGAAAAAGAAGTGAAATACAAGAAAAAAAATTTTTTAAATCCCCTTCTAAATTACTAGAGAGGATAATTGGGATGTACCGTCGGTAAGATAAAAATCTTATGTTTAGGAGAATATTTACAAATTGTTATTTTTATAAGTTTTTTCTAAGGTCTTGTATTATTTTAATTTAAAATAAATATTTTCTAAAATTAGCATTCAATTTATTTGTTATTTCTATGACATTTATTTCTAATTCGGACAATAAGCATAAATTATTAGATAAATGTTCACACATACGTCTATTAGTAATGTAATATATAATAGTAATATGAACAGTCTAATAGGAATGGCAATGAAATAACAATTCGCGCGCGCGCACGTTCTTCCATTGGATGATTTAAAGAGACTACAAATCATATCCACACGGGTTTATTGGATCTCACATTGAGTTTTTACTTTAATCGCAATGGTAATTTGTTCTTGAAACTGTGCTTCTCTCTCTCTCTCTCTCTCTCTCTTTCTTTCTCTTTCTTTCTCTCTCTCTCTCTCTTTTACCTATTACCGTGTAATGCAATAATATCATAACGTTCTATTTATGGGTTAATCCGTTAATGTTACCGTCTCTATATCTATATCTAATTCGGGTAATTTAGGCTCATTAAATTATAGTGGAAGGACGATTATCTCTTGAGCGACTCGAGGGACAAAACGTGATGGTTCAATAAATTGAAGCTTACTTCTATTTATGCATCCCCACGAGAAATTATTTCTATATAACAAATGTATATTTTTTATTCGAAAATATAATCTAATATACGAATTATTTAAATTCATTTTGCGTGTTAGACATTTTTGTTATCAATATCAAAATTAATCATCAAATATACGCGTTAAAATATATCTGGACAATTCCTTTTTACACTTTTTTAAATTATAAAATAATGAATAAACAACATTTTATACGCGCGTATGAATTGTTCGATAAGTAATCTCTTTTTTTGAAGTTTACCGATATCCAACCTTACTCTAAACCCAGTACTCCCGTGGAACACAGTTTCAAGACCATTGCTTTAAATGTTTCTTGACTTAAATCTTGAGGAAGAAAACAAATCAGATTTTTCACGTTATAAGTTTTACGTTTAACGTTTATAATATCGTATTATGTAAAGTATATAAACGGATGGCGATAAGAATTTCCATTTAAATTGTTTTCTTTTCTCGAAGCTATGCCATGTCAGCGAGTAGCAAGAGAACTCGAAAGTTTCTTCTCTTTCCATCTCTCTCTCTCTCTTCCCTTTTTCAGGTATGCAAATTCGAAGCTGCAGTACACCTGTCCTTTTCTCTCTCTTTTTCACTTCCTCCCCTCTCTTTTTCCCTCATACACTCTTATTCGTTCTCAAAGATTAACCCGAAATCTTTTTTCTCTTAATTTTTTCTTCATCTTCGTCTCTTATGCGTTATCCTTGTTTACTATATAATTGCATATTCTACTTGAACCGAACTTAATCTAATCTGACCTTGTCTTTCTATCCTATTCTTTACCTATGAAAAACTTCAATCGATCACTGATTTAGAAATGATGATCTTGCTTTTCCCCTATCCAGATTCGTTTGAATTTAACCAATAGAAATTTTTCGTATTCCTACTGAATAGGGGAGTTGGGTTTAGTCTAACCATAAGTGGGTTTGGGTATTCTTTGAAAGGATCAGAAAAATATTCTATACCAATATTTAAATTCAGACAGAATTTGGATTAAGAAATGAGAGAGAATTTTTGAGGAAAAATTATTTTCTTCCTTTCTTCTTTTTTGAAATTTTGCATGAAAAATTGATGGTAAATTTTGCGTGTAAACATTTGAGTTGGAAAATAAGCGTGATGAGGAGAAAAGAAAATGATTAGAAAATTAGAAATGAAGAAATTTAGTTGAAATGTAGTAATACACGGAAAAGTAATTTTCCCTTATCGAAGGAAGTCAAATTATTTTCGTTTGGCAAAGGAAATGTTAGATGTTAGACATCGTGTGAGATAAGCCACATAGTCTAATACCAGGGAGGAGGAAAAGAAAGAGAAGGAGGAGAGGGGAGAGAAAGAGAGAGAGAGAGAGAGAGAGAGAGGAAGAGAAGTTTTGTCTTGCTGCGACAGATAAACGTTATCTCATGAAACGAGGAGAAACTTATTGCCTGGCCTTGAGGGTTAAAGATGATACGGGTAGACGCTTGAAATATGATTTTGTCGGGATCCTACCAGGGAATTTCGTGTCATTCATTTATAATTCGTGAATTCAACTTTTACTCTCGAATCTTTTATCTTTATTTTTATTTTTATTCTTATCTTACGGTCAGATTATCGTTTTTTATCGGGACAAAGCGTTGTGACCTAAAAAGAAAAAAATAGGTAGTAAAAATGATTTTTCTTTTTTTTTTTTTAAATAAAATTAATCAGAAAATTTTGTTTCGCTAACAGAATGAGTAAGGGTGAAAGAAAAAATATATATATATATAATAATAATAATAACTTTGAAATTCTCTTAATTAATTTGTAATCGTAAATCAAATTTGTGTTTGATAAACACACCCCTACGATATTCCCATTTTCTTTTTTACAAAATTCATAACGAAGTTGATGAAATTACGTTGACACGGAATAAAAATTAGAAAATAATATTATTCGCCTAAATGAAAACGTGACTTTGTATTTAATGAATTTTAATTAACGATTACCAAAAAAGCAAGGAAGAAAGAAAGAAAGAAAGAAAGACATGATTTTTCTTCTAAATTGTTAAGAAACGACACAAAAGATGTAACTGTAGGTTGGAATAGCATTGACTGTGTTTTTCAAGTAGTTTTCTTTATCCGTATTCCTAAAGAACAGGGAAAGGCTTCTCTTCGAAGATGCACTTTATCAAATCCCTGAAGAGTACACGTAGGTCAATAGAAAGAGATAGAAAGAGAGAGGGAGAGAGTGAGAAAGAGAGAGAGAGAAGTGGGTATCCCTTTCAATGCCAATATCAAGAACGCTTGACACGGATTTCAGGACACTGGCTGTGTGATTATCGAGTGCACTACATTCGTCGTGCTAGGTTCTTCAGTTTACACGATCAAGGTCAACCTTATCCTTCTATTCCCATCAATTCTCATTTTGATATTTGCTTTCGTTGCTTTAATTAAAATTGATACGACGTTGTATGTGTCACGATCTCCAATAAAAACTTATGTTACCTTTCTTTTTCTTTTTATTTTTATTTTCCGTTTTATTTTTGCTTAATATCATTTATTTCAATCTAAAAAGTAATCATTATTTATTCATACGAGTAATTCATTTGAAAATTATGATGCGTTGATTTAGTTTTGCGATTTATTAATACATATTATTATTAAATTTAAAATTAATTGTTCTTTTTGTATACGAAATTAATTAAGCGATGAATAAACAAACAAATAAATAATTAATTATTATTGGCTATAAAATGAGTCGAACATTTTTCGATATATTATAGAATATAAATCGATTAATTGTTTTGATAATGGATACATCCAAATTAGATAAAATCAAATCAATTTTTTATTATTCTATACGATAATTGTTTTATTGACCTAATTTTTTACTACCTTATACTATTTTACAAATTTCTTAATAAATATATACGAAGTAGGATAAAATATGAAAGTAATAATTATACTGTAATCCGGAAATAAATTTACAAGACAAATTAGGTTACATTCCAAACAGAACAGGAAGTCAAAAAAAAAAAAACTGTAGAAAGAAACCGAAGGAGAAATTATTTACTGACCTAATTTGTACTATTTTTACTACCTTAACATTTTCTTGATAAGAACAATTATGGTACCAACGAATAAGGATACAATACTAAAATATTTATTTCACTATAATCCAGAAACAATTTACAAAACAAATTAGATTTTGTTCTTACCATAATAGGAAACTAAAAAAAGAAAAACTGTGTGGAAAGAAACTGAAGGAGAAATTATTTATTGACCTAATTATTACTGTTTATACTACATTAGAAATTTCTTAATAACTACCTACGAGATAGGATACAATACTAAAGTAATAATTATACCGTGATCCGGAAATATTATAAATTTACAAGACAAATTAGATTTTGTTCCAATTATAATAGAAAGTCAGAAAAAACAAAAGAAGAAAAAACCAACGGAGAAATTATTTATTGACCTAATTTGTACTATCTATACTGCTTTACAAATTTCTTAAATAAGTACCTACGCGAAATAGGATAAAATATTAAAGCAATAATTATACTGCGAATCGGAAATAAATTTTAAACAGACAAATTCAATTTCGTTCCGATTATAATAATAGGTGGTTAGATAAAAAGGAACAAAAAAAAAGAGAAAAAAGAAAAAAGAACCTAACAAAGGAACCGAATAAGAAACTATAGTAAAATCTACAAAGTACTATTAAACCGCATTCCCAAAAAGTTCGGAAATAAGTCTCATTTTGAACCTTAACTTCCTTCGATTCTCTCAAGGACAGACACGTTCCTAGCTAACTCGATTCGCTTGAGCCTTTTTCTTCGAGTACTTACCTTCCATCGACTACATGTTGAAAAAGGAGATGGAAGCGAAGGACAAAGAAAAGAACGAACGAAAAAGGAAAAAAGAAAAATAAAAAGAAAGAGAAAGAGAAAGAGAGAGAGAGAAAAAAAAGAAGAGAGAAGGTTTCCTTCGAAAACTCGTGAGCATATCGTAGGTGTACGCAAAAGGCCAAATGTCGTGGCCACGTTTCTACCCTTGTGCATCGATTACATCATTTCTCGTTTCCCAACCGCTCACCCTTCAACCCCCTCTCTGTACATCTCAACCCACACACGCAGTTCTCCTGTTCCCTTTCCATTCGTTTGAGCTGGAATTCAATCGTGATAAAAGACTCGCTTCCAAGATCTCCTCCAATTAAATGATTGCGATTATGACGATGATAATGATGATAATTATTATTATTAACATGTTATTAATATTTAATACCAAAATTTGTATATTATTTATCGAATTGTGGGTAACCTAATTTTCCTTAAGGGTGAACTAAAAAAAGATTTTGTTTTACGTGACACAGGTAGAATATTATTTTAATAGGATATAATTATTTAATGTCTAATAATTAAATTACATATATTAAAAGTTTCACAATTACGAGTGTAAGATGATAGATATTTAGATATTCAAAGTAATTTTATTATACATGTTAATATTATGAATGTAGTGTATGTAATTCGAGTATAGTTTATTATGATAAGAAAATATTAAATCTACTCGATTTGATATAAATCAAATATCACAATTATGATATCCTAATTGCAAAGTTATGTTAATAAATTTTTAATAAAATTCATTAAAAAAGCAAAGATTATTATTATTATTATAATATCAATGATGTTTTCTTATGAATAATAATAAATACAAAATATGAAAATCATTGAAAGAATAAGAAATGTAGAATACGCAACGATGCAAATATTACGCTCGAATGAATCGATCATACGTCGAGTTCGTAGTTTTCCTCCTGAATAATCAAAGAAACATTTATTTCTCTGATACATTTCCGTTCCCTCCTCCCTTTACTCTCCTTTTCAGTGAATTAGTGGAACGAAGAACATGACGGAATGAGTGAACAAATATATCGTGTATAATGTAATAATGATAATAATAATAATAAATATTAAAAAAACAAAGTAAAGAAATAAAAGAATAAAAATAATCTTATAATTCTTCATTGAATTGCATTCATTAATTACTCGAGCACGTGGTACTACTACTACTACTACTACTACTACTACTACTACTACTACTACTACTAGAAGTAGTAAAAGCTATAGTTGAACTCAGCGAGCCTCCAGCAACCCCTAGCAAACCCTCAGACTAAATATATTTCTCGTGAAGCTTCCCAAAGGTGGCGTCACCTGAGTTAGTATATCCTTCGATAGATACGAAAATGCTGGCTTCCGTGGATTTTAGTATATATAAATGTATATAGTTGTATGTGTGTACGTATTGAAAGCGCAAGCGTAGTAGAAAAGCTTCGTAGAGCTTGACTGAGTCAAGGTCTACCTAGCAAGCCAGCCAACTCCCTCCAATTGCACCTCACTACTACCCCTACTACCACCCCTACTACTACTACAACTACTACTATTACTACTACTACTACTCCTACTACTACTACTATCACACAATCATCATGTCGACCCTCACCCTTTCCCAGTCGATCGACCTGACCTCGCTTTTCTCCTTAAAACGAACGTAACTAAACGTCGAGCGACGAGTCGCTGAAAAGCTCGCACGAAACGTCTCTAAATGTTACCCATGTATAATACATAATAAATATATTATATGCATATATGTATATGCATGTTTGCACATCGATCGCTCAACGGTGATAATTAATGCATCTTTCCTATCAATCATAACTTTCGTTAAAGTTTCTCTCTCTCCCTCTCTCTTTTTTTGTATTATTATTTTTTCGATTCTCATGTAATATTTATTTTCAAGCATATTATGATGGTGTAAAAGCTTATAGATAATAATTTTCAAAATTGATTATTATTATTTTAAATCCTTTAAGCTTATAGTTTTATAAAAGTAAGGCTTATTGTCTTACAATTCCAAAAAAAAAAAGAAAATACCGATTATCTTAAACTATTGCGTCAACAAAATTGTGATTAATTGTTAAAATTAGGTGAAAAAATGTTGGCTCACCTTGTAGATGTCTCCACTTCTTTTATTATCTCTTTTGTGCTTTTTTTTTCTTTGTTTAGATTTAAAATTAAAAGGGCAAGAGCCTCTTTTTATGTTGTGAGTTCTTATTATAACACTTGAACATAAAACTCCTCCTCCTACTACTACTACTACTACTACTACTACTATTAGATTCAAGATCACAGTAAGTTTTGTAGTATAGTAGATGTTAAAGGTGTTGCTCTGTTCTCGCAGTGTATTCTCTTCATTCTTGAGAAGGTAAAGCTCAACGTTTAGCACAGACTTGGCATTCGGCCCGGCCAACTTTCGACAGCTCCGAGTTTTAGTGCTTGAGAAATAATCATCATACTTATGTACATCCTACATCGTCGATTTTTCAAGTACGCTCTTTTTAAAGAAGAAGATCTTATCACACGGACATTACTCGAGAGTTTAATATCTTACGAGAAATCTTACTTGCGTGTGGGTTAATTCAAGGATATTGCAGCGAACGACAGAGAACAAGAAATTCATCTAAGACTTGCAGTTGAAATATTTGTTAAATATTTTCTTTTCTCATTATAATAAATTAAGATAATTAAAAAATTCATTATGTATACATTCGTGCATACATTTTTAGAAATAATTTTTCTATTTCTTTTCTTTTTAAATTATTAAATACCTTTAAAAGAAAATAGATTGCATTGATTTTGTATTTGTTTTGTTCCTTGTTAATTGAATAACGAAAATAAATCAGATTTCTATCGTCAATAAGATAAGCTCAATGACTTTTAACAAGTAAGAATCCTGAGGCCATCATACATGGGAAGATTTCAACGTAGATGTCGCTTTCTATACTTTAGACCTTGAGCACACGAACAGGAGAACACAATGCAGAGAAATTCCCGGAGGCAATCGAAACCCGTTAGTACTTAATCGAATATCGACTGCGTCGACCAAGATGAACGGCAGGTGATTATCGAAAATTTGAAATGGCTTTTTGCGCGATAATGCGACATAAAATGTGTTCAAATAAGGTTATGTTCCATCAACCTCCGCCATCTTTATTTTATCTTTCTTTTATCTTGCCTCTTCTCAAAACGATGCATCTTTAATATTTCCAACAAGAAAATATATTTTTCGCGATTCAGATAAAGGAAAGAAAGAAAAAAAATCTTTGACATTTAATTTTTTTCATACAAACGTTGAAATAATTTTGAAATTCCCGCCAATAAAGACACTTGAGACCGATCGTAAAGTAAATGAAAGTAAACAGACTAGAAAGGAAAAGAAAAAGGAAGAAGAAAAATATTTGGAAATTTATTTTATTTGATTTTATTTTGTAAGTTAATCTTTTTATATGGGAGAAATATCTTTGTGCGTCAGAGAGAAAAAAGAATAAATATTCGTTTAGTATAAAAGAAATAACGCGACGGGCCGGACACCATTGGTCGTACTACTTCCGTGTATCCACTAAATTCGTTGTTCGGGTTCGTTCGGGTCACGTCGAAAGGCCGCACTTTATGAATTTATGAATAACGCTAAAGCTCGCTTTACGCTAAACTACCCTTTACCGTCGTCGTTGACTCGGGTCAAAAGTTCACCTTTCTTTTCCCGCGCTTATCCGCGTTCCTATCCGTAATCATGACGTACTTATAATAACACTGAACTATAGTAGATTGTCAAACCGATCATTCATAAATCTCCCGAGTCAAACGAGCCCACGTATAATCCCCCCTTTCCTCCCCTTTCAAGCTCTCATACAAGAGTATACACGCCTACGCGATTTCCGATAATAGAAATTTCCAATACTATCTTTAAAAAAAAGGGATATGGGTAGAAAAATAAAAATATTATGAAAAGAAATTTTAAATGACGTGGGTAAAGAAAAAGCTACCAACCTGGTAAGAAAGCTTTTCTTAAAAAAAAAAAAAAAATTACAAAAAAAAACAAGAGAAAGGATCGTGTCATTTTATCCTAACCCTTTGTAAGGTGTAATTTTTTTTCTCAACGTTAAAAGGAGATCAAGTTCTTTTCTTTAAAAAAAAAAATTCACTTTGAATCTAAACCTTTAGCCGCGTTGGTCGGTTTATATATCGGACTAGGATAATCAGCTATGTTTTTTTCTTCCTCCCCCTCCCACCCTAAAAAAATAATAAGAAAGAAAAAGAGAACTTTTAACGTAATCGATTTTTTGTTACAAATGATCATCTAACCTCTCGCATTTGAATAAATGGATGAGGCTAAAAGTTTCCTTGATAAGAAGAGAAAAAAGGAAAGAGATAGAAAGAGATAAGGTTGTCGTATCTGGAAGCTTTACGTATCTAAACTTGTGGCTCGATTCACGAATTCGCTCCGGTTAGCCAAGCGTCGAACTTTACAGTGCTTTTACATTGCCCTGAATAATAGAAAAGGCAATTTGCACGGACCGAACGCGCATGCAACGAACGATATGCAAGCTTTGGGGGTTGCAGGAAACGAAGAAGAGAGAGAGAGAGATAGAGAGAGAGATAGAGAAAGAAAGATAGAGATGCGAGCCAACTACAAAAACCATACTGAAACATCTTTCACAATTTTAACCACCCCTTTTACTTCCTATCTAACCGAAGATACACACTATTTTCCCTTTTTTTCTTTATTATTTTACATCAATTTTAATAAAATTTAAGTTGAAATGAGTAAAAGCAATATAGCAGAATGTCTTCCATAATATTATATGATTATTCTTTCTATCTATCTAACTAAGCAAAAATACATTGAAAGAGAGATATTTTGATCATATTTAAATATTTAATTTTTATATTAACTTTAACTAATATGCCAATGTAATATTCATGAAAATAAAAAACACAGTATAGTTCGTTTATTCGTCGGTTGATTCACGTAGTCTACGTCCATGTTTCTATTTAATGTAAGAGTCGCCATTTTTTGTTCTCTTCAAATGACGCCCTCTCTCTTTCTCTCTCTTTCTTTCTTTCCCTTCATCTTTCTTTCGTTATGCAAATGGAAGATCCATTACAAGCTTTCAACCTGCAATTTTGAATGACGAGTTCTTTGAACACTTAGGAGGGAAACTAATATTGTCAGAGTGGTTTTTTTTCTGGATTATTACATATACGTGTCAGTCAATTTAAAAATTTTTTCACAGCGACTTTTACTCAAGTAAATATTTATTTGTTAGATATTTTTTCTTTAAACAAATTCGTATTTGAAAATCGTATCGTGAGTAAATGGAAGAATCTTAGATGCAAACGCAATACAAATTAACTTTCGGTAACCTCGAATAATCCAACAAAAGCATTCAAATCATCCCCGAAAATGGCACTGATTGCCGTGAAATACAAAATACTGATTACCGTTTATGAAAAATAAATAAGATGAAACGCGTTGTGAAAGAGAATTTGGAAATAATTAAACGAGTTAGTTCTACAACCACCATCAAGGATTCTCCATTATCAGTTTCTCACCGTACGTGGTGTGTATTTATTATGCTTAGATACATATGTACGCGTTCAACATCTCTGTAAAGTGGCTACTTTAGTTACGTGGGATGCAGGAGATGCATTAAACGCTAGGATGAACCACGTTAGGAGATTATAATAGACGAGGGTGGTAAAATCTAACCTCTAACCGATGCACCTTTACACGCTTCAGCCGCCATTTTGTATGGACGAGCGAGCATATGAATTACGACGTTGCTTTCTATCCTAATAGTATACTCTTTCTCTCTCTCTCTCTCTTTTTCTATTTACCTTTGTACTTTTTCCTTTTTTTTATGATGATTAAGGGGTTAGACCATCACTCTGTTCCCCGAAAAAACTAGCATGAAAAGAAAATTT
The DNA here is from genome assembly GCF_010416935.1 of Polistes fuscatus. Lineage (NCBI taxonomy): Eukaryota > Metazoa > Arthropoda > Insecta > Hymenoptera > Vespidae > Polistes > Polistes fuscatus. The sequence goes on along the minus strand of NW_025112998.1, from coordinate 3,629,221 downwards.
TTGGTTGATGCAACTTTCGAGTAGCGTCACCAATCCCCTCCCCCTCCACTTCTCTCCATTGGGCCTCACATTTGGGCCACGTACTAATTTTGATTGTACTTATCATTAAAATATTGATATATAATATATTTAATCAATCATTGTTATTTTTTAAATACAGTCTTAATCATCTGGAATAATTTTGTTTTATATTCTTTATTACTAAGACTGTTTATTCAATCTATATAATTATCAAAGAATTGTTCCCGTAAAATAAATAAATAAATAAGTAAAGAGGCCTGAGAGAGGAGAACGAGGAGGGGATGACGCTACTTAAAAAATTGCGTCGAACCACAAAATTTTTCTTTTTATTTTAGTCTTTCCGTGCGCCAAGGTGTTATAACCCCTTAAAAAATAACTCGAGCTTTCTTTTTTCTTCTTTTTTTCCTTTCTCTCTCTCTCTCTCCCTCTCTCTTTTATCCACGTTTTAATGTCTGATGATTAATCGCTATTATCTTAAAAGTAGGAATTTATTAGATGTTTTACGTTCCACTCGTAAACAAGCTCTTGCAACGCTTGGTTAACTTCTACCCCTGTTATCAGATTTTCCTATCTTAAACTAACATATATTTGAATATTTTCTTGTATAATTAAATATTCTTAATAAATAAATGAAGAGAAAAAAAAACAAAAAAATTAAATATACCATTTATTTTGATCGGAAGAAAATATTTAACGACGACGCGTAGATATTATTGTACAGTGCAACCCTTTAATTACGTACAAGTAAGTTTCTGGAATTATTACGAACACGAATTGCTTTTAGGCTCGAACAGTGTCGAGACCTTACACGAAAATGTTTTGGCTCCTTGTTGAGGGAAACACAATTACGTTATCATCCCGCATAACTATATTCCCTTTGGTACACGGAAAGGTCCACGTTTTAATGGTAAAACTAAAAGAGGAAGAGAATTGGTGAGAGGAAAAGAGAGAGAAATATCTCGGCGACACCTCCCACGTACCTATTATAGTTTACAATTAGCGTGTTGCGAATCCTTGGGGGTGGTAAAGCCGGGACGAAAACTACACGGTCTGACTACGTAAAAGTCACCGGACGAATATTTAATAAAACCACCACCCCTTTGCAATGTTTGCTTATTTGTTTTTCTTTTCTGAAATTTCTTTTTCCTTTGTTCTTCTTCGACGGTGCGGAAGATAGGGGATAGGGGATTGGATATTTGTGCTAAAGAAATAATTACGAGTATTAAAGCAACAAAGTATATAATAATATTAATCTAGGTAAAAAATAAAAAAAGAAAAACAATAAAAAGAAAAAAAAAAGTTAGGTCAGAACACAGCGTGACTCGACCTTTCCTCAATTCATATCTAATATTTTAATCTCGAAAATATTAGTCCCCATTACAGTGCAGTTATTCATAACTTTGTGTAGTAGACGACCTTGCAGCCATTGCTCTCTTCGTGACGAGAAGCTCTTTTTTTCCTCTCTTCCTTCTCTCTTTTTTTTTCTTTTTCCTATTTATTATAAACCAGGAGTATGGTAATACTTGTAAACGTCATTGTGTGTGCTAGATAATATCGACTTGGTTGAAATTTACAAATTAAAATTATTCAAGTGAAACATTGTAGAAATATTTTCAATACACAATTTTTTCCTTTCGATGTAATTTTTTCTTCTTCTTTTTATTATTATTATTATTATTATTATTATTATTATTATTATTATTATTTTCATTTGTGCAAACGTAAGTGTAGTAAAGATTGCAAATATTGGATGACGATAGCGTTAACTCGTTTAAAGATTAACAATTTTATAATAGCAAAAATTCAACGAACTGTTGAAAATCTTTTTAAAAATCAAATAAATTTGTTTATTTCTTTCGATGCGATTTGTATGGGCGGTTTCTTTTTATTTTCTTGTATGCTACTCCTCCTTCAAGAGGCATGCACACGTCAAATTAATTTCAAAACGGAGATATGGAAAATTTAGGTCGCAAACACGAAGGTTAAATTAGCGCCAATTCAAAAGTGGCCCCAGGCGAAGGACAAGCTCTACACGTCCGACGTTAATTTAATTGAACTGTCGAACACAATCGTGCGATTGTCCTTGTCGGGTTCCATCAACCCCCTTCATCCCCCTCTTATTCGCTACACTCATACCACTTCTATTCCACACTACTATCAACTATCGCAGTCAGTTTCAAAAGCAAATTATCGTATTTAATGGAAACTTATTGCTCTAAGATTAGACATTATGTTATTAAAGGATATTAGAAATTATTAACATACCCTCTTTTCTTATTTTTAAAAATATTTTGTTTTGGGGATATTTCAAATGCATAATTAAAAAATAAAATAAAATAAAATATCAATTAAAAATAATAATCATAAACAAATTATAAAATATTTTATTACGTTAATCTAATTTCACTCTTATTTCTTCTTTTTTCTACACCATTCCAATTTTATTCGCAATATTCATAAAATTAAAAAAACCATATAAAATAAAATGCAAAAAAGAAAAAATAGAAAATAAAATATCTTTCCACTTTTGATATACACACCCACCCACACACACATATATATATATATCCTGAGATATTAGAAAGGGCTTGGAGAAAAAAAAATAGGTAAAAAGGGGTAGCAATCGAGCCAATTGAATTTTTATAAGGACCAAAAGGCATTCAGCCAAAAAAATGTGTGACGTATGTACTTTACGTACTTACTCACTTATTTTTCTATGTGATCTAAATCATAAGCTATTTTTAATCGAGTTGTCAGGTACATATGCCCTTCTCAGCCCTCCCTCCTCTCACCGTTACCCTCATCTTCTCTTTCTCTTTCCCTCTACGATTCTACTTGCTCTCTTACTCCATTATCCGCTATCCGATCGACCCATTTTCCGGCACGCTGACAACGCTAATCGCTTTTAGGAACGACGAATTTGCTGTGCGGATAATGTTACACCCCTCACACGATTCTCAACCCATACCCTTCCCATCCCTTAACTCTATTTCCATTGCTTGACATTTCATCCTTCGAGAATTAAGACGCAAACGAATTTATAAATACAACTATAATAACAACATAAAAACAAATTTGTTCAACCATTTTTTAATATGTGCAATTTGTTGCTTGTTATTTTTAATTTTTTTAAGAGAAACTTTAAATTTAAGAATTCATACAAAAAAATAATCCTAGAATTAAAAAAGAACATAAATGAAGAAAAATAAAAACTATTAATATAATTTAACGAAAACTATATAAACAAATTTGTTGTTTATAAATAATCGTTTTGATTTTTCTTAAAAATCATAAAATTTGAGCCAATGATGAATGAAACGATATCTCTCTGAATTTCTCGAAACGCAATAGAATTTTATCAATTTCGATAGAATATTTGCAAGTACACGTGCCCGTATTGTAAGTAAGTTAAGTAAACGTAAACTTCGTATAATCGCATTTACGAATATTAATTACAGTGAATATGTACAAAACATATACACAGCACACATCTCTACGAATTTTAATGTGTATTCCCGACGTACTTTCAATTTCAATTAATGCTAAAATTCTACCACGAAGGAAATGTTCTCTCTCTTTTTCTCCTTCCCCTTCCTTTTTCTCACTCTGTCTCTCTCTCTCATTCTTTGTTTCTCTACTACAATTAACATATAACAACAATATCTCTTACACTACTGCATAGAAATAACACAGCACCGTTTGATATAATACTCTAAATACATGATGAGAAACACATCATTGCAACGAACATATGCTTAATACAATTATGCATGTAATTGTTTATGTTTTATTTTAATTTTATAGCTTAGCCAATTGATGTTTCATTCCGAGACAATCAATTTTGAAATAGTTACATTTTATGTTAAATGTGTTTCGACGTTTCAAAGATGGCCGCCGAGTAAAAGAAAAACCCCGCCAAAATGTGTCCACGAACCAATGAAAAGGCACTATAGACGATGACGACAACAATGACGCCAACAATGGCGACCGCTTTTCGACTAAATTCTCCAGAAACTTTTTCTCTGATTGTGAGTCTACTAAAGGTTCGAAACTTTCGACGAAATTGTTTGCATTTCCTGGGACATTATTGTCGAAACTATTGCATAAAATTCGACTAAAAGGAAGAGAAAGAAAAAAGTATATTGAAATGAATAGGTCACGTGTCCATTAAACGGAAAAAACAAGAGAGAGAGAGAGAGAGAAAAAATGTGGGCCAAAAGTTTTTAAATGATTTGAAAAATCAATGATTATTTTTCCAAACTCGATTAGATATAATTAAAATTTTTATTTTATAGGTTAGATTTCTGGTTGTAGAACTTGTAAACAAAATTAACTTAAAATGTTTCAAGAGGGAGTCATTGAGTAATTGATTTTTAAGATAACCTATGAACTTTTGACCAATTTAATAGAAAGAAAAGGAATTTAGGAAAGTCTCGATGGAATTTCTTTCAAAATCATGTTAACTATCCTATTCTTTGATTCTTCTACAGATACAGATAGACATATACGCATTCACATGCATATAACTATATACATATCTACATATATATATTTTGGAAAGTTATATGTATGTAAAAATCTGGAATGACTTATTTGACCTGAGGGAACGATCGGAGAACGACCCAAATGAAATATATTCTTCTAGGATCACGTTTCAAGTTTCATACGAATCGATGACTTTGAATAAAAGAAAAGAGAAAGAGACAGAGAGAACAAAAATTAAATAAAGAGAGAAGAAGTTTACGTGGAAAAATGAGAGAGAACGGGATGGAAGAGTTACATGTAGGTATACATTTAAAAAAAAAGAAAAAGAAAAATAATAATAATAAAGAAAAGAAAAGAAAACGCGGTATCAAAGTTCGTCCTACTTTTTTTTTCTTTTTTTATTTTACAACCCGTCGAAAAAGAAAGAGAAAGGAACAGAACAGGAAGAAAGAGACAGAAGAGCAAAGTTTCGTTGCTTTATGCAAATTTCAATATAACTTTCAACGCTCCGCCACATAGGGTTTCTTCTTCTTCTTCCTCCTCGGAGTTACGTCTCCGAGCAATTTTTTATTCGAATTTTGGAGAGAAATGACGATGATGATGACGATGATAATAATTATGACGAGGAAAAGATAAAGTAAGAAATTTTTTATCCTATTAATTATTGCAATAGTCCCGATCCTATTTTCAATTAATATTTCAATGACGATTGAATAAAAGATGATTAATAATTATGTGAAAATTTGTACTTAGATTTACAATTAGTTGTTTCTATCAATTTGTTTATGTACGCGCATGCGTGTAAGTATTATTTAATATATTTTTATTGAAACATTCTCTTTATTCTCTTTCTATCTCTTATGATCTTCAATAAAACGAGCAAGTGTCTCGAAATGCTCGCGACGCTGTTGCATTTATGCCGATATGCAGATGCGAGTTGTGTTCTACGAGCTCGACGATCCTATCGGACCTGGCTTAAAGCTTTCCAACTTGTTCCACTTGTTTCACACGGCCTTTGTCGTGGAAAACGAACCTACGTACTAGATACATCTATATACGCATACATATATGCATTTAAGTACATGCACGAAGATTTCGAATTTTAATGATGTATGAAAAAGGGTCGTAACAGTTTAGTTGTCCTGGTAAGTCAATGATTATGTTACTGCTTAGAATTATGATGATGATGATGACGACGATGACAACGACGATGATGACAATGATGATGATGATTTAGACTAGGGCTTTGCAAACTTTCCCCCTTGCAAACCCCTTTCATTCAACCAAACATTTATGTGACCCTGAATAAAGAAAACTACCATAAACTCTCAGACATATTAAACGCGTATTGTCGTCAAACGTTTCAAAAGAATTTTCGGTCATTGTCCGTTCAAGATTTTGTTTACTTTTATTCGAATGTCTGCGAGCCCATATTCCGTCGCAAGTTACACTTCATGAAATTCCGTTTATTTGAAGCTTAATCCTTCGTTTATAATTCTAAAACTAAAATAAACTTGGTGTACTTCGTAATGAGAAATTAAACGAATTAATTTAAGTACATACATAGGATGTATGTACGTATGTATGGTGTGTATGTGTAAATGTATATACCATGTCGTTCATAAAACCGACCCCTAAGTCATTTTATTTCTCTTCCGAGTAAACGAGGACTCGCGTGTCGACACGTTGATCTCATTGGGGGGTGATGTAATTATGTACACTGTCTTTCTCTCTCTTACATTTACATACACCCAACCCACGTAAAAACATCAACGAGACTTTATTTTCCCTGAAAAAAGGAAAAAATAAATATGGTATAAAGATCATAAGCAGACAGATAGAAAAGATAATATCAAACTCTAATCACTCGTGTATATCCGGCTTATTAAAATCTTGTTTACTTTTGTTATAATGAAAAATAAATTCATATAAATAATTCATCAGATGTTACTAATATTAAACCCAATAACTACCGATGTCACTGTGTGTTGACTAATTGAGAATAGTTAGTTAAGTTAAACATGAACAATAACTATCTCAAAAAGTAGAAGAAATAATTGTTGAGTTGAAATAAAGTATGCGAAGGATTAGATTAATAGTACAGATAACGTATGAAAAGATACTGAATTGAATTGGTTAGCAGAATACAATTTGACAATATTTGTCTAGTAAAAAAAGAAAAGTAAGATAAATTGATAGTAGACATTTTGCAATACGTAGGATCACAATAGGATTACTTTTTAAGTTAACTTTTGAGTGAACTGTATAGGATAAGAATGACAGGTCGAGATCAAAACCTAAGTATGATAAACGGATTAAAGTAGGTGTAGGCTACAGTAGTTATGTAAAGATGAAAAGGTTAACCCAGGATAAAGTAGCGAAGAGAACAGCTACATCAAACACCAGACTGTGGACTAATGACTCTAACCAACCAACACCAATGTTGCTTTATATTAACGTAGATATGAGGTTAAATGCATAGTTAAAGGTAACGAAACACCACCGTAGAATCGTTGAACATACAGGTAGTCGTAGTTGTAATACTTGCTAATACAACAGTAGACCCAACTATTACAGGCAACTACAGCGTACTAGGAAAAGTGTTAAAGCATCGTTACTTCATTTACTGGCTATTTGAAAATACGCAAATGACGATTATTACGCATATATTCTCTTCTTATACCTTCTGACTTCGGACAAGAACCTATTACGATTCATAAAACATGTTTACGAGAGACTCGTACCATAGTCCTTTCCTTTTTTGAGTTCGCAGGTGTCTGCTACTTGTGCGTGAAACTTTAAACCAATGGATATAAGTCGGATAAGTTGGTAAGATGAAAAAACACGAAGGAAAAGGGAAAAAACAAGTAATAGAAAAAAGAAAAAAGGGAGGAAATGCATAAAAGCTGAAGGCAGATCAATACTGTGAAACTTGCTGGGAAACACATTTCGCAAATAGCATCCTTTTATATTATTTTTTTTCTCTTTTTTTCTTTAGAAAAATGAGAAGTTGAAAGAAAATGTTTGAAGAAAATAAAAAAGGAAACAAGTATGGAAAGAAATAAAATAAGAATTATAATGTTTGAAATCGTTTTCTTGTCCTGAATTTTCTATCAAAAGGATGGATTTTTGACGTCGACGTTTTGCGAATATACTAAAGGAAACTTTTGATTGGTTGTACGATGAACTCTTGTAAAATTGCATAGGACGATTATAAAACGCTATGTTATTAACTTTGTAATCATTGTTGGAGGCCAGATTCGTTCGTACACTTTGTAAGTTGATCGGAGCAAGCACGATAGAGGAAGAGAGACAAGAACACTACTACTTCTGCTACTACTACTACTACTCTTACTGCTGCTATTCTTACACTAACTACTCCTACTCTTCTACTACTACTATTACTACTCCTATTACTGCACTACTACAAGCATCATTACTACTACTACTGCTACTACTACTATCTTGAAGACACATGGAATATTTACGTGGCCTTCTAATAGCGGACGAGGTGTATTACGCGATAAAATGATGCCACTAAATTACCGAACTTCCACAGTCCAGACAATCGCCATTTTCAAAAGCGATTCGATCTCGACCAATCAGAATACAAGACGCTAACAAAAACCACCTTACGTTATTTCAGACATACAGGGCGCGTCAAAAGTTTAGTTATAAAAAGTTAGGTTATTTTTTCAAACTTCTTAACCTAATTTTATTTTTTATTTTCAATTGAAACTAAAATTCGAATGAACTAATATGAACAAATGTAAATGACAATTGGATAATTAATGTATGGAAAATAAATTTCGATAGATTCTTAAGTAAAAATTATGTTCATAGTACTGAAGCAAAGAAGTAACCGTATTCAAAGATGGAGACCACCAAACGAAAAATAATATCGTGAAAGTTAACTTCCTTTTTAAATCTTATCTGAAAGAGAATACATTACTTCTAAAGATATTTTTCTAAAATGTTTGAAACAAAATCAGATCGCGGAGCAACCCGCTTTGAATATATTCAAAAATATATTCCACAAAGTATTTTTCTATCGTTCGGATCGCTTTCATCGCGATTTATAATCTATCGCGAACGTGTCCTCGAGACTCTAGTGGTATTGATTTTCAACTCTGCTGGACTTTAATATTCCGAAGAAGAACGTAGCTTGCGTTCCCGAGAGAGGCTTGTCTTGAAAAAAAGAAGAGAAAGAGAACATCGAATGGAATGGAAAAGAAAATTACGCGAGCCTTTCATTCAAGTGGCACAATCCGTATAATTTTCATTTAAAACAACACGATATATTGCATTTACTGTTTTTATTATTTTTTTTTTATTTTTAAATAAAATAAAATACTGTATTAACATAGCTAACGCGCATTTAAAAAACAACAAAAATACCCTTTTTATATGTATCTGACTGTTCGTGTACGTTACCCGCATTAGTTAGCAGTTAATGAGTAAAACTCTTTGTTAAAAACAAGAAGAAAAACAAAATGGCAGCTTAATGCGAAAGTTCGTACAACGTAAAAATATAAAACAAATGGAAAAACATTCTGGAAAGAAAAAATACAACTTTTATAATGAAATGCGAAACGACTTTAGTTTAAACTATCTAATGTTATAATTTTTAACGAAGAGAAATGAGAGAGAAAGTTTATTTTTCTTTCCCTCTCTCTTTCTCTCTTTCTCTCACTATGTTTTTCGTCAACTTTTTAGCGCCATATTGGATTTTTTTAAATACAGAGTATTAAGACCCTAAATTCCCTAAAGGATTTTTTTAAATCTATTATCGCTTTCCAGAACGTTCTAAACTAATTTATTTGTTATGTTTTTAAAACTGAATTCTTGCAAAATCTAATTTATTCAAATAATCAGACACCTAACCTATAAATCTTGAAATACGAATTGGAATTTATTACTTATTTTTTCTTTTCCTCGTTTAATCAAGTAAACAAAGTAAAGAAAGTAAAATAGCGGGGTAGATGTTAGAGTAAAATTAGAAAGAAGAAATGGTTGTCGACAGGAAAGAGAGGAGAGTCGATTTTTCAATTTCGGATGAATTCAAAGGTAAGTTAGTAGGTGGGAGATGTATAGGATAGTAGATGGCGTTGCGAGCTGTTCACGCGGATGGGCTTTTGGGAATTCAAAGAGGCTTGCATGGAATGGAAAAAGGAAAATTCCGAAAGAAGAGTAGAAAAGAGAGAGAGGGAGAGGGAGAAAGGGAAAGAGAAAGAGAAGAGAGTGAAAGAGAAAAAGAAAAGTTGGAAACCGTGGAAACGAAAGCACGCTCTTGTTCTTGAAACCCGTTAATTCCTCTCAAAGGTGTGATTGGCCTGGATGCAAGCCACGATCTAGAATGGCGTGGCTTCACAGCAGCTCTGAAGGTTTCTGGTTAGAGATGGTCAGGCCATCAGCAGTGCCAAGCGCTACTGACGATCGACCTCTTCCAAATTTTCTTTATCTTCATTTTCATTCTATCCAAGATAAAAATAATAATATCTACAAACTTTTATCTTCAATAATTTGTGTATGTATAATGAAAAAATTATTTATGGAAAATTTAAAAATGCTTCGGGACTTAATCCTAATTAAAACAAAAAATATATTAAACATTATAAAACAATAATAATTTTACTAACCAAAACAAACATTACACAAAAAGATATTAAATTTCTGTATTTTTTTAATCATTAAATATAAAATATGATCCCTAAAATTCTTAGATAATATTCAAATACATTTTTGTACAAAAATTTTCAAACTAAAAACTCTAAGAACTTTATCCTAACTCTGTTTATTTCGCGAACAAAATTTTCACAATCAACAAAGTAAAAGAGACAAAATATTGGATCACCAAGAGACATGGAAAAGTTCGTTAACACATAATTAAAATAATATTCACGGTTGGAAATAAAACTAACGACAGATACATATAATTTCAAAAGATTTTCAACAGTTTCTCGAATCCGCGATTTTCGCAAAGCACAAGAAGAAGAAAAAGAAGTTGCCATCTTATCCTTAGTAGATAACTATGTATATACATATCTGTGTAACTGTATCGAGTCAAGGAAGTGCCGTTAACCGTTTCTTCCATCTCTTCTCTGTTTCTAAGGTTATCTCGTTAGTTGTGAAAAAGATGAGGCAATCCGCGTCTCGGTCCGAAAAGAAACGAGTGCCTTGAAGCGGCTTAATTAGATAAAAAAGAAAAGCGAAAAAGATAGAAAGAGAAGGGGAGAAGAAACACCCCCGTACACACACATAAAATGAAAGAAAGAAAAAAAAGCTTAATTACATAAAAAAGAACACCCTGTACTCTCGAGGTTGTATACTCGAAATACCAAACAGATATTTATTATAATAGTACAGGGTGTGCTAAAAGTTCCTAACTGATTTTTAAAATCAATTATCCATTATCGAAACTTTCGTAGGCTTCTATTATGTTGTTCGAAAAGTAATTTCGTATTAAGCACAGACATTTCGTTAGTCGCGTTTATCAATACCTAATCATACTCTTAAACTTCAAAATCATTTTACGTTTTAGCGAGAGACATTTCAGACGTGATTTAGAACTTTCTTGTATTTCGATTTGTCAAGTATTTATTTTTCATTGTATTCCGTTGTTTTATTACCGCAAGGGGAAATACACGGTGCAAGGGAGAACAAAATAAAGTACAGTTTACGTAGAGGGTTTGCTAAACGAAGGACACGGTCAAAATTGGTTTTCGAAATTTCAATTAGAAAGATGCACCACGTTTGGGTCGTTCAATTTGAAGGAAATGGGGGCAAGATAAACTCGCTGGTTGAAACGAATTGTTAGATAACAACATGAGAAATAGCTGATAAGTTGAATTCATCAAATTCGAAGAATTTCGATCATTCAAAATGTCTTGAATTCTAAATACGATAAATTCTTTTTTTATTTACAATCATAAAAACGGTATAACTAATTAGACTCACATTATAATCTATTAATCTTGAGCTTATTATTTTATCATCTAGGAACAAAATTTGCATAAAAAGATTTAATGAAAAGTAATTGTTTTTTAAAATCAGGTTAACTTGTTAACTGCAACGTAAATCACCTGTGATCGGCGTTGCTATTTTAATTAATATTTGATCTTAGAATCGTTGAATTTACGATAAAACGTGTCAAATTTACGGGACAATCAATTAGTAACAATTAAAAATAAACATTGAAGAATTTTTAGGCCATGTAGGAGTTTTTAATCCACCCTGTATGCCTCTTGTTCTCTGCTTTTCTCTCATTCTCTCTCTTTCTATCTCTCTCTTTTTCCGCGTATTTGTGCATAATGCGTGCGTTTCTGTAAATAAATAACTAGTTTGTGTAATCAGTATTCCGAATCCGAAATACCGTCGTTAATAATGACACCATGCGGGACCGATAAGGATACAGTAGGATTAATTTGCATCTCGTTATATCGATCGTTATCTCTATACCAACGATACATCGTGTATGTGTATAAATTTATACGAATATACGTACGTATAACCATATGTGCGCGCGTGTGTATGTGTATATCCGATGAACGAAGATTAAAAAAAAAAATGTAGGTAAATAAAAAAAAAAACAAGTATCGATTACCAATAATCGTATAAAATTTGTTCGTTTTGTTATACACGTTTTTAATCGTTGATTAATAAGAACCCATCTCAAGCGTTACAAGGATCAATTTACATACATCTTGTAATAAAAAAAGAAATATCGATATTACATTACACAGATATTTCGTTCAAATATATGCTATTTATTTTCCTTTTATCTTTCTACAAAATATTCGTGTTCGAAGATAGATATATTTTATTTATCATTTGCTGTCTTTTTTTAATTGTAAATTTAATTTTAATTTTTTCTTTACATTTGAACTTATTTATATTTTATATAATTTTTTTTAAATTCGGATATATAAAATAAAACTGAACGCAAATACACACACACACACACACATATATATTTTTCTATTATTTTCATGTTATTAAAAATTAATTATCATAAAAATATTGATTTGAATTTTCAACAGAATTAAAAAATCCAAAACAACTATCCTAATTTAATTAACCGAAATTTGTTTTATTTTCTATCCCCGATAATGCTACACTTAGGGTTTCTAAAAATATAAACGCGTTCCTGGCACAAGGAATTTAAGGATGTCCTTTTCCTAGGAGTAGAAGGAGGAATCTAGTCGGCAAAGCTAAATTTGGAGCTATGAAAGTTTGAAACAATTTGCACGAGAGAATGGCCAAGGAATGTGGGTAAGGATCCAAAGGGGGACGGTTGTGGGGTATAGAGGAAGAAGGTCTATTATTGCACATTTAACTCGACAAATAGGTACTGCGGAAATTACTTGAGAGCTCATAGAAACTCCCATTTCTCGCGCTATTGCAACCGGTATCGCTTGCATTCTCTCTCTCTCTTTCTCTCTCTCTTTCTCTTTCTCTTTTTCCCTCTCACTTCATTCCAACCCAAATTTCTTGTACGAACGACAACCCTTCCTAAGATTCACCTTTAAGAATTTCATTTTCCCTTTCCCTCTTTAATTCTCATTCTATTCTAATCAATTACAACTCACAATTAAACGTTTACGTGACTTTTAATCAATGAAAACTAGATCCCAATCGAAATTCTCACGTGAGAATCTAGTCGATTAAAAGTAATCTAGTAGGATCGATATCGTCACGTGACATTTGGCTGATCGAATCGATCGCGATTTAAAAGTCACGTGACCAACACAATCGTTCACAATCATAGTGACAAAAAATTCGAAATAATACGCGAAAGTTTTTTGTATATCCCATTTTTATCGTTCAAAGTTTAAAAACGAATGATCGAACTTCTGAAATATAAAGAAAAAAAGATTTTATTCTTTATTTTGTTTCTTTTATCTTTTACTGCGGCAAAAGTAGTAAAACAAAACGATTGGCTTATCGCATATATATACGAATCGATCTTTTACTCCCGTTTGAAGTATCTTTATAGTATTGGTAGTATTACGAATTGCTAACTGAACAGAGCCAGCCAAACCCATCTAAGAAAACGAACGTTCTTGGCAGATTGTTTTACAATTGTATCTGTGCATGTATGATATGTGGGTGTGCTGTGTAATCCGCCATGTTTTCGTCCATCTTGCTTTTCCTAACCTCACTACAGACGATTTCAAAAATCATTTAAGAACTTTTTAACCATTTAGAAACATTTGACTCAAATACCTGCATTGTTTCTAATTTTTTTCGTTATAAATGCTGAATCACCTTAAACAATTTTCTATAAAAATATCAACCTTGAATTTCGTTTCCATATATATGTGTGCGTGTGTGTGTGAGTATTCACATACGTATTGTATTAAATTAAATGTTAATTGTTTCGCGCTTTTAACTTACGTTCGCATACACTTATCAGCTCTCTGACATATTTTATAATTAATATTCTGGTGTTGAGTAGGACAGGGGTGAGGAGAGGTATGCAAGAATTTGCTATTACATGCTTGAAATGTCAAGTCCGACTCGACAGAGGACCACTGCGAAAGGTTAATAAAGAGGTTACTCGTTTTGAGAAAGAAAGAGAAAGAAATAAAGAAATAAAAAAGAAATAAAAAGAGAGAGAGAGGAAACTGTTTGAACCAAGGAGATAGAAGAAGAGATCAAACAAAAATTAAAATAAAAAAAAAAGTGTTAGAGATAGAGAAAGGAACGAAAGAACTCAAAGAAGAGAGGGAAGATGATGATGAAGAAGGAGAATAAGATAAAAGAAAAATGAAAAAACGAGTTAGCTAGCGTGGAAAGAGAGAAAGAGAAGAAGAATAAAGGAAGGAAGTGAACTCTCGTGCGAAACTCTTACCTCCCGTCGTCATCCTTGAAAATGGCGGTCCTTTTAAGGCGTAGCTGGAGATAGGAACGCCATGCGACTTTTTCTTTTTCTTTTTCTTCCCCTTTCTCTCTCTCTCCCTCCCTCTCTCTCTCTCTCCTTCTCTCTCTTTCTCCTTCTCTCTCTTTCTCCCTTTCTCTCTCTCTTTTTTTTTTCCTTCTGTAATCATATGCAAAATTTTTCCTTTATTATAAAAGAAGAGATAGCTTTGTGCGAGAAGGATAGACTGAGAAAGTGAGTAAGATTATCAATTATATTAAGACTTTACTTTTTTATAAGAATATAAAAGAGATATATGAAAGTTCTTTTAGTTAAACTTTGTCCTATGACGAACAAAAAAATTCAACGATCAAAGAGACACTTTTATTATATATTATCATTATTATTATTATTTATGATCATGTTATTTATATGCAAATATATAATATATAATATAATATAATAAATATAAATTCGAATTTGTGAGATAAATTGTTTAACTTTTTAATTAATTTTCATTTTAATGAGGTATCGGTAGAAAAATATATTTCTAGTATATTTTGAATTATAATATTATCCTTAATCCTTGCGTTACTAATCGACCCATATAAGGGTCTTTCATGCAACTATATAACGAATTTATATGCAATAACGGAAGGTTTAAACAAACAATTAATAACAAATATTAAATATTATAATAAATTATATGATGTATATACCATGTTATTAAAATTCTATCATTTGTTTTTTTTTTATTTCTTTTTTTGCTTTTAATTTCACCTCCCCTCCACCCCATTTGCTTTCACGATATAATCATTTTAACGATAATTCAGCAAACTTATTTTCACGGTAAAGAAACATCAACGATCTATATAATAGTGGAAAAAAGTAGCAGATGATTAGGCGTTTCAAGTATGGGACGATGCCGTGCGTATCTTCGAAGGAATCGTGCGGACGTTGGGTGATCAATATCGCATCATTCATCGTCGTGTGCTTAGCGTGACGAGACTGAATGAGAAATTTGACGGACCGTTTTGCGCACGTCGCGTGATTTTCCTTAACCTCTTTTAGCACGTTCACTTTGCGAGTTAATACGTAACTAGTTGCCTTAGAAATTTTCTACAAACTCATAAAAAAAAAAAAAAAAAAAAAGGATGAAAAAGAAGCTTAAATTTTTAGCATCGAATCTAACATTATTTTCTTATTATCAATGTATCTTTAAAGAAAGAAAAAACATGTATTCTCTTAACAATTAATATTAATTAATATTAGTAAAATACATTTTAGCGTTCGATATACCTTAAATAATTGTTAATTAATCGAAATAAATGTTTATTGTAATTTAAAAACACGGAATATAATTTCTACCTATTGTCCTCTTCGAAATCCATCGTTAAACTGGCTCATTATCATCTAAACAAATGTACTATTGTTTAAACATTACTTAATTATACCTCGCGTATATTATATCTTATTTAAACAATAATAAATATATTTTTAAGGTATAAGGGGGGGGCGTTTCATATATACTATTTTCGTTAATTCACTTATTATAAATAATCCTTTGAAGTAAAACTCATTAAATATGTAATAAATGTAATTTAACGTATTTACTTTTAAATTGTTTTCATTCTAAATACACTTTATATTAATAATTTTCAAGAAAAATTCAAATAAGCATAACTGTGTACGATTTCAACTAATACCCACTGTATATATAAATATATATCTTAACCGCTTATCGTAAAGCGAGCTCTCTATCATGGAATATACGAGAAATCAGCCACACTGGGGAGGTCCGAAACTATTTGGCCTAGGTTTATCACGATACACACAAGAGAATATATATTCTAGACGTACCTTCTTCCAATAGCTAGATAGCTACCTACCTAGATAGATAGATACATAGGTAGATACTAACCAAGTAAAGTCGAATTCTCTGCTACCAATTTTCTCTTAACCTCTCTCTCTCCCTCTCTCTCTCTCTCTCATTTCTTTCCTTTCTTTATCCTAGAGAAAAAGAGAAAGAAATAAAGATAGGTTAAAAGATACAAATGCTGAAGTGGTAGTCTAAGAAACCGATTGGATAGAACTAGGTCTCTATAGAACAGTGCTGTCTAATTTCTGCTCAATGACTGTGAAAGTTTAAGTAATACTTTATAAAAGAAACACGTTATTATTATATAATAAACAATTACATTTAAATATTAAATACAATTGTAAAAAATAAATCGACTGTTTACGAAAAATTCACTTTTGATTTCACAATGAAATAATAGAAAACGATGAAAAAAAAAGAATTTAATTTGTTGTACTAAGGATAATAATTAATAATAATGAATAATTATAAATAATTAATTTAAAAATCGATTTTATTATTAGGTCAACGATGAAATATTAAAAGGAATAATATTCTTACGAAACACGGATCGAATCCGACTTGTTCACCGTAAGACGACTGAGCTGTGACTGTCTCGAGTGTTTAAAAACAAAAAGTAAACATACATATGTATAGAAATAGGCAATAACGGTTCGATCTTGAAAAGATCAGTGACTGTTTCCGAGATGTGTTTTCTTTTTTCTCCTCACGACGATTCGACATAAATTGTTCAAATGAATTTATTGCTTTATCGAATAAATCTGTTTTTTTTTTTAATATTTTAATTATAAAACACGAATGATAAAGAATCAACGATTATTTAAAAGATTTTCCTATTTATTTTCCTAAATTTAACAAACCCCCATGACATCGTAGCAATCATTTTTATAATTTTGCTATATAAAACGGGTATCTTTTCATTCCAATCATTTATTTAATTTGACATAAATATTTGTTTATAAAAGAAATTTATTTGCTTCGTGGGCCGCCAGTTGGACAGCTCTGATATAGAAAGAAAATAAGAAAAGAAAATATGTGTATACATATATGCTTTAGGGCATGGCTTATTCCTCGAAGTAACACACTCGAGGGAGTTCCACACACGGTCTAAAGAGCTATCATGGATGTAGATGCGGAAGATTGGAAAAGGTGGTATGCACAATTTCGCGTGAAACGGGTCAAGGGTGATTAAGGAGCCCTCGTGCGCGTTGGAATGGAGGTCAATGGGATTCGCCCTAGCTCTCGCTTGTCTGAAAGAGTCTCGAAGAAATCTAACCCTTTCCCAAACCCACCCCCATTCCACCATCGTCGCCGCCCAACTACTCCATCACTTGCAATCGAGAAATATCTTATCTTTTGTCTTTCACTTTCTATCCGTTCTTTGTATTCTCTTTGATAATTCCGAGAAGGTCTGAAAGATAATTGAAAGAAAAAGATTAGGGAGAAGTTATTCGTTGATACGGCCGCCATGTCGGGAGTTCGTTCATTTCTATAATTACAAATTTACATGATTTTTCATTTAAATAATCATGATCTTAATCAATAATCGCTATCTTAATATGTCCATCTTATACTGATACAATATTTAAATGATATAAACGTTTAACCTTATTGAAATAATTTTAATAACAGTATGGTAGCCATCTTGATACGTCCATTTTGTTGACACTGTAATTACTGTAGACAGCGCCATCTTGATACGTCCACTTTGTAAACGCCATATTTCAACGATACAATCATTAATAAAGTAATTTGTGAAGAGAAAAAAATGCAATACACATATATATGTTATTTTTTTTCTTATAATATTTTATCTCAGTTGGTTATAGATTAATGTCAGAAAAAGAGGAAGACATGTATTGACTAGGAGACATCGATAAAAACCTTCGAGAAATTCTTTGATTATTCGTAATAATGTCCTTAGAGAGCACATTAAGAATCACAAGGGAAATTGAGTTTGTGGATTGCGCCTGGCAAATAATCTGTCTTCTTCTAACCTTCTTTTATCCTAAGTCGATGTTGTTAAATATAATATAGTACTTTTTCACGATCTCGCGTGCTTGCTAACCTCTCTTCTCACTCTCACTCTCTCTCTCTCTCTCTCTCTCTTCTCTCTCTGTGTTCTACTATCTTTCTGTTTTTTTTTATTTTTATTTCGTTCTAGGGTCATAATTTACTTTTAAACTCATTAGTCACGTAACTCGAAATTGTTCGAGAACGAAAGCCGGGAAATTTGAAACGTCAAATATTAATTCGCCAATAAAAAGGACTAATTCGTTTGCATTAGAAGTAGCGTTGCTATTACTAACTACGATTATAAATCGTCTATATTCGGCCAAAAGTCACTAACTACACACTTTTGGCCCAAAATGATTTATGTATTAGGTTATATAGAATAAAATTTCATAAACAGTCCAGGAAAAGTGATCCTTGATTCATATAAAGCGCATCAATAGTAATGTGGTATTAACATAAATCATATTTTTGTCAAACCTGATTTTGCTTAATAAAAATTAGTTTGACGAGCAATAATTTAAGAATGTTAGTTAGTTTTTTTATGTCTTAACAGAAACGAAATAATAGTTCGGATTTATATCTAACGTTTGATAAGATATCGTCAACTTTATATCGGAAAATAAAATATCAAATATTATACATATTTATGATAGCGATCAAAAATAAGCTACTTCGATCTATGAAATTATTCAATGGAAAATACTATACTCTCAGAACACGTTTTACGTTTTCGCGACAGCTTGAAATGCATTACTCGTAGTTTGTAGATTGAGTAACACGGTGTCGATCGATCGCAAATCTCTGACATGCATTCGCGAAGAATGATTCATGAAATACCTTTTTATAGAACCAGGGAGAACGAGAGAGACCTTCAGAACATATGCTTTACTTTTTTCCCAGATCACAATCGATACATTCGAAATACACTAATATCTACAATCTGACTTTTAGCTATTCTCTGAAAGTTAATTTGATCAAACTGTAAAGTTACCTACGGTGACAGATTTACTTGATTTGATCTAACAAATGAACCCTAACTTATAAATTGGATCATAAATTTTGACAAATTCCATAGTTCAAATGTATCCAAAGCCAATCAAAACTTCAAATAATAGTTATGATTGTATTGTCTTTTATTACTATCTCATTTACAAAAGTTTTTCTACAAACATCTTCTCACACATATCATGCAGTCAATAGCACACGGTTTTTTTTTCGACCGGATCACCCACCATCCCATGTACTAAACCTTGCCCATAGTTACTTGATTTTAGTAATCTGACAAGAACGTGATTTTTCAACGTGGTTAAGCCGTTGACTTATTGTTAGTTATAATTGTATCGATATTTATAAAAAGAAAAGATTCATTTTTCATTCATAAAGAAAAATTTCAAATAAATGTCTGTAATATTTTGTATAAGAGAATTACAAGGAATCTAGGAGAAGTTGGATGAAATTTATTAGAATCTGACGGAGTTAAAAGGAGTGAATTTATCGTCACTGTAGTAGATATACCCAACGTAGCAATTCGATTTTACAGAAACGTAGTTACGCCACGGACTGTCCCCGAAATTTCCGGCAATATCTTTCCCTGGAGACCTTGAGGCTAGGTTACCTACCTACCTATCTACCTACCCAGCTAGCTACCCAGCTAGCTAGTTGACTAGGTTGCAAGCAAGTAAGGGGAAAAGACAAGAAGGAACTTAAACGCGAGAGCCCCATGGTTTTCCCGAGTTTCTGCTCCTACTCTACCATAACTGCAAAAAGGACGGAGGAAGGTATCGCGTTGGTTGATGTTCTGCTCCGTCACAGTTCAACATCTATTTGAATTTCCTTCAAGATTTATCGACCGAGTCCGAGTCCTTGTCTCTGAGAATAGTACAGACTGGGTCAAAAGTTCTTACCCGGGAGAAGGAATAAATTCTTAGATAATTTCCTAATTCTTCTAAATTCCTAGACTTGTAGTTTTACAAATTGAAACCGAACAAAAACTAACGTTAAAAAATTTCTAAATAGACCTAAATTGATTTCCAAACTTTGCCTAGGTTCTTTTAACCCACTAAGAAACTTTTATTATGATCTTTAAGTAATTTCTTTTTGTTCTCATAACTGTGGTAAGATATGAAAAATAATTTATGAAAGTATACTTACGCATACTTTTATTATATATGTATACACACCCACACATACACATACGCATACACACGTACACGGATGATCCCCAGGCATGATTAAAAAAGGGAACTACCGGAGGGACGATAAAACGCAAAAATACTCTTTTCTCTTTGAAGGGAAACTGAAGTAGAATGATAGCTCCTTGGTTGTCATAAGAGGAACTCTGAAGGTACGATCGATAACAATCTCGTGCTTGGATATGATAAGCGATAAGATGGCAAAGAGGAGCCCCAAAGATACCAAATTTATACGCACGTTGTTCGTGATTGATGGCTGCATTACGCGATATTCCGATATTCTTACGTCGAATCCTTTTGTTGTAGTCATGATGAATTGCGCCTTTCAAAATTACTTCGATCGTTTGTAAAAAAAAAAAAAAAAAAAAGAAAAGAAAAAAAATTATATGAAGATGACGATAAGAAGATGAAGATAAGAAGAAAAAGAAGAAAGGGGGAGGATGAATAGAAGTTTAATAAACAATTTTATTCCAAATGTGATCGAACGAAATGATAAGAAATAAATCAGACACCCCGTATGCATCCAACTCAATATTTACCGAGGCAAACGTTTAAAACAATGAACAACGAGCTGTTATGAGTCCTTAAATAAAATATTAACAATAATCCGTGTTCTCCCTATGCAGTCGCCATTTTGAAACGCTCTCGAAATAATGGTTGCCCATCGTGCTTCCTGTAAGGTTCCGTCATAAAAGTAATTTGGAAAATTCGTGCAATCGTTCTAATAAATGTACACAATTTGCTAAAAACGTTTCGAGCCAACCTTCCCCTCTGCCTCCCCCTCGCCATTCCATCACCACCTCATCCTACCACGACTTTCTTCTGAATTATTTTGTAACTGATAACGATGAGTATCGTTGCTATCTCTCTCTCTCTTTTATTCTAAGTGTATGCGTGTCGGTAAGAGTAAAAAATAATTTTCTCGTTTTACTCATTTCCAACGTAAAATAATGTCTCTGTGAAACAATAACGGAAGAAGCTTAGGAAGATAATGTTCATCCGAGTAAATGATTTAAATAAAAAATAAAAAACAAAAAACAAAAAAAAGAGGAAAATAAATATTAAGTATATACCTATTGAAAAAATGTTATCCATTTATAGTACGTTTCGAACAATTAAGTTTCTACAACTGTACATAAGGGCACCGTGTATAAAAGAAAGAGAAACTAAACCAAGCGTATTTGAATCATAATTCAAACAAGTAGCCGAGTCGAAATGTAGTGGAATAGAACTAGAGAAAAATTTATTATGAAACGAGGAAAGATAAACCCCTCCTCATACCCGCTCAACCCTTATATATATCCCTTTCCCTTCTTGCCACGAAATTCGATTCGAATATTCAGGAATGCTCACCCCCCTCTCCTTTCATCCTCTGCCCTCTTTCTTTCCATCGAATAGAGCACAGACTTTCAGCTGTATTCTGACGAAATACAATCGCTAAAAAAAGAAAATTCAACCCTTGAGAATTTCATTCCAACCCTCCGATACTAAAACCACTACCAATACATAAGTTTACCCTCAAACTGGTATACACACACATATACCAGAAAAGAGAAGTAACATCTTACGGGAAATATCACGCCATATTTTATCCGTAAATCTTATACCATAACCAGACGCGACTCATCGTAGAAATTTTCTTTTCTCTCTCTCTCTCTTCATAGTGTGATCATCATCCACCTAACAGACATATACTCACATACGCCTATATATATCCACACCCACACACACACACACACACATACAAAATCATTTTTAGATTCCCGTCTCTACTTTCCTATGTGTAAGCTCAAACTCGATCGTTTAGCCTCGAGCAAAAGATCGTTTCACGACAACCCAACTAAATTCCTGCATTCTAACTCTTCCTTCTTTCCTTCTTTCTTTTCCTAAACCATTATACGTGTCCTCGGGATGAGAAAATCGAATGGAGAGAGACGCCCTCGAAGTCGTTTGCTAACTTATTGTTAGAAGGAGAGAAAAAGTGATATAACCGTAGGACTTTGGCAGACGTTACGTCGATAAGGAAGATTACGACCTTACCAACCGAACGAAACTTCTACTTATACTTTTTTCTCATTTTTCCTTTTTCTCCTACCTTTTTCCTTCTTTTTCTCTTTATCTCTCTCTCTCTCTCTCTTTCCTTCAACGATTATATTTCCTATCAACGTTTATTTCTCAACATTCGCCTAAGAAAAAAGAAAAGAAATAATAAATTAGCCAATCTTCTGGAAAAATAAATCGTTCCTGCTTTATTATTTTATAAAGAAAAAAAGTAAAAATGAAATAAAAAGGATTACAAGGATTCTACACATTTTTCCTTTCCCTTTCTCTCTTCTTTATTTTTGTTCTTAAGTATCGTCGGTCCCAACCCCCCGTCTCGTCCCTAAGGCCGGTGAATTTAAAAGAGAACAAAAAAATGACGGTATAAGGCGGTATTCGTATTATAAATAATAAAAGAAAAAAGGAGTATGCTAAGAATTAATAAAGACGATGGTTGTTGTCGTGTAGTTGTTGGTATGAGATAAATAAGTCACCCTGTAGATTTCGTCGGGGAGACGAGACGATTTACGGTGGTCAGGTCTCGCGAACATTAATACACGGCACGACGCTTACGTCATGAAATTACGAAAACTTGGGAAGCGACGTGCTGGAATAGAACGTGCAAGAAGGAGTTGGAGTGAGAGAGGGAGATATAGCGAGGGGTTGGTTTTACTCGGAGGTAGAAACGTCACTCGACGGCACGTCTGCTCGAGGCGGAACGAAGCAAGTGTCGATTCGAATCTCCGATATCCGGCTTGGCACGTAGCTACATAACCATTGGGATGAACAAAAAGAGAGATAGGGAAAGAGAGAGAGGGAGAGAAACAGGGGGCGGGTTGGTTTGGATAGGAGGTGGGAGGGAGGTAGGGGAGAAAGATAGATAGAGCGTGTTGCTACTTATGGCCGTTATATCAGCACTGCTGGTTTCCGAATCGGCTGAATAGCTTGCAACACGACAAGCCGGAAGAATTTTCTGTGGACCTGTTGGTGCTTGATATACTACCGTATTGTTCCCTTATTAACGTCTACTCAATAATACCGCAAGAATGATAAATACTCATCTATTTTGATACATATGTATGTATTATACCTTTTGATCTAAATTTACATGAGCTTATATGTATGTTCAATTATAGAAATGTATTACATCAAAATTGAATAATTATTGGGATTCGCTAACAAGAGTCATTGTAGGAATCTTTTGTGTTAGTGTAACTGTTTGTCTGTAAATTAACAGTATTTGTTTGATTTTTGTTTCTTTATCTTGGAGGCAGGGGGGAAAGGAAATTGTTTAAAATACTTTTTTACACGATACTAAAATTATTCTTAACGAAGTATTGAATATTTTTTAGGCTACTTATAGATAATCTAATACGTATTAATAATTAAAGTTTATAAATTACTATCGACTTATCGATCTTTTATATATAAATTATTAAAAATTGTTTCGAACCTTGTGTTTTTGTATAAACTACTGAAATAGTATCACTCGTGGTTTAGTTATATTACTGTGAAAAAATTAAAAAACGCGGTGAGACGTCATAACAGGAAATTATTAGTTAAGGTATTAAGATCGAAATTGATATGATCGATGCACGTATGTAACAGGATGCACATTTAACGGAAGAACGGATGTGGAAGGAAGGAAAGTCGATAATTATGTAAATAAGGGAAGTAAGTAAACTACGGAGAAAGAGACATAGACAGAGAATAAGGGAGAGAGAGAGAGAGAGAAAGAGAAAGGAATATACTAGGATAGGGCTTGTACCATGCGTTCGATAAACTTCACCTGGCTTGGCCACTTACATTGAGACACTCGTTGCCGTGCAGCTTTCTAATTATTGACAGGAAATTAAACCGTATTACACCGTTCGCTCGTATAGAAACTTCCCTTATTTCTCTCTATCTCTCTCTATCTTCATATCTCTCTATCTTCATCTCTCTCTATCTTCATCTCTCTCACTTACTCTCAAGTTTCACTTACCTTTGACCTCCTCTAGCGATCAACCCCGGACCGATTCACGCACGCTTGCCAACTATCTTCTTCTCTCTCTCTCTCTCTCTTCCTATCTCACTCTATATCTATCTTTCTGTTTAGTAAGTTGGCAAGATCGAAATTCGTGCTTATCCAACTAGATCTAACGCTTCGAAAAGCCGATAGAAACTCTACTACCTATCTCTCTCTCTCTCTTTCTCTCTCTGTGTATCTTTCTCTTCTCTCTCTTTTGCTAATTCTCTTTCTCTTTCTCTTTCTCTTTCTCTCTCTCTCTCTCTCTTTCGAGATACACACCAGTTTCTCCTTTCGCATCTCTACCATCGCGTTATCGTCGTTATCGTTGTCGTCGTTGTCGTCATCGTCGTAGTCTTCGTCTTTCGTGCTATTAATTATCTAACGTACGTAACAACTTCAAGCTTGCTACTCTCGATCCTTATCCCCCAGTTGAAACACTGTGAACTTATCCCTTGCTTCTACTAATACACCTGAAGAGATTTTCTAGCATTACAAAATTTACTACGATAATTGTATTTAAAATGTAACTTTTCAAAATGACGGCACGAACTTTTCGAAACAATTTGCATGTAGTTCTTTCTTTATCTTTTCTGTATTCCAATAGTTGCTGAATCGTACAAGTTTTGTCAAATATTAACAGTAATGATCTTAACTTCTTCTTCTTCTTCTTCTTCTTCTCTATGTTTCTAGGAATTTTAAATATAATTATTGTATTTATTAAGAAGACAGAACTTCAAGATGGCGATGCGGTAACCTTACACTTGTATACAAGAACTTCTTCTCTTTGTTAAAGTATTTTAATGATTGTAAAATTATAAAAATCGTGTAACAAATAATAAATAATGATTCTAGCATAGTTCCTTTTTTGTTTGAATTTTTAGTTAAATAATGGCAGATTAATGGAAGATTGAATTTCAAGAAATTTCAAGATGGCGTGATGGACATTACAGAAAAGTTCGAAGTTAAAATCACGATTGTCAAATTTTATTAGAAAATAAAAAACAATACAATCGTAGCCTACTTTATTTTCCTTCTTGATTGAAATTTTTTTCACTCAAATTACTTTCATATCTCATTGATCTCCGAGTAAATAATCGGACATGATTTATTTACGTCGGTGAAGAACGAAATTACGCTTGTGTGTCGACAGTATTTGACAATGTAAACTAGCTTCGTAGGGATCGATATCGGGAAACGAACGTGCCGCGTGCAAAGAGAGAAAGACAGAGGGAGAGAAGGAGAGAGAATCGTCAAATTAACGGTATTTTAATGCCAATCGTTTAACCGAATTAACAGCCGAATAGTCAGAAGTACGAGATTAAAGTGAAAAAAGAGAGATTGCTTTCGGATATTTTGTGAACATTGATAAGCTTATTGAAATCGTCGTTTTAAGGGGTTATACCTAGTTGTGAGGCCAAAAAAGGCGTCTTTTTACGAACATTCTCTGGAAAGGCGTTCTACTTGAATAATACAAGAAATATTAATACATTTAGAGGCGTTTCGGAACTTTATATTGACACTTTTTATTTAAAAAAATATTTTCAGAAAATATACTCAAATATATGTACGTTTCGAAAATACAAAAAAAACATCAATTTTTTAAAATTTCTGATTAGGTATAACCCCTTAAATATAATTACAATATTCCATTGTTATTTCGTTGTTTAAAAAAATAAAATCCCGATAAATGTTTGGTGGAAAGTTCATTTTAAAAATGGTACATCGAAAGTAACAAATTACTACTCGGGAGATAGTTCGATAAAACTTATTGAATGTCGTTAGTTTTCTTTCTATATCTGAAAAAGAAAAAATCCTTTAGAAAGTGGTAAAAAATTAACTTTAAAAATGGTATCGCCCATCGAAGATAAATTTATACTTCCAGGGATATCTTCTATCCATAGATACATACATACGAACGCACAACAGCTATTAATCTTCAATCGATTCTAGGGAAAATGGCGGAGTACTTTAGATTGCACGCAAATCGGTTACCTTATTAATCGCTTGCATCTAGGACTGATCGAAGCGAACTACTGTAAAGGATAAAGCAGACATTGTATCTTCCTGAATTTATGAGCCAATACCACTGACCGAACTAATTTATCGAATAATCTCTGAACTCTACGTACATCTGTACTTATATGCATAACAATGTATATACGTAGGGTGGATCAAAAATTTCTTGAATAATAATCATATAAACTTAATAAAAATTAATCTATAAATGGTGTCTCGAAAAAGAATAATTGATTTTTTAAATTACCGAACAATTGTTGACGAACTTTATCTAATAAAATCAATGAAATGTATACAGCAAATGTCGAGCACCGCCATTTTGCAAATTTATTTTCTTAAGAAATAGATCAAGAATATCCAAAAGAGAAGATAATTCTTTCAAGCAAACAATTTCATGTACACGCATGTGTAATATTACGAAGAAATATTTATTTTATTTACAAGATTTCTAAGCTTTTTATTGACACTTAATACAATTGTCTGTCCATCGTACCTGCTATCGCTGAAGATAAAAATATCTTACTCATCGTATCAATTATAAGTTTGTTCAATTTTCACTTTTACGTAAATACATGTATGTGTCTATAGATATGTAGCAAATGAATTCCAAACAGTATAAATCCATGACGGCGAGGAAACTGTTACGAACGGTTTAAACATATTTCTTTGCTGTCTCGGGTAATTAGCACTGACGACACAACACGTGAAATGTAAACCAGTACATACCACAGAGGAAGGACGATTAACTAACACATAGGAAGGGGGGGGAGAGAAAGAGAGATAAAGAGACTCACGAATTCAAGCAAATTCGTCATTCTCTTTGTGAACCTAACCTCAAAATATATGTATATCAGCTTATAACAAAACACGCATACAGGATGTGCCAAAAATCCTTGAATGATCTTACAAAATCAATTATCTTTCTTTTCGTAACTTCTTCATAGAAAAATGTTATTTTTTAAAATTATAAAACAAAATGTCACTAGAAACTTTGAACTCCCCCAATTTTGAGATTACCAAAAAATATACATGTATTATTGTATTTAACATACTTTTTTCCTTATCATTTTTGTAGATATCAGCGTAACCAACATTTAATGATATTGTGATAACGTTTATGAAAGAAACAATTAGAAGTTAGTTTTGAAATTCAATAATACGTAGAAACTCGAAACGAAGACTTTCAGAGTGTCTAAAACACACTGAGATTAACGGGAAGCATCAGTTCGAATTATAAAAAGTTTGTGGAAAGAAGAAACTCTAGCGTTGGTATACTTTTCTTCTCTTCGAACTTGTACTTACTTACTTACGTAAAACTCTGCGAGGGTATTGTTACGCGCGCGTAAATTCAATTTCGTCAGGAAGACGATGACGAAGACAACGACGACGAGGATGGCGTCGCGACAGCAACATGGCCGATATTAGATACGCCAAGATATTGCTCTCTCACGGTTTTATTTATTATACTTTTCAAGTCGATTATTATTACAAACTTCTTTCTCATTTCTATGATTTCAATTAAATGCAAAATAAGAGAGAGAGAGAGGATGAACACTTTTTTATTATTTAATATTATTTCTTTGTTTTTTCTAATTTAATTCCAAATACAAGCAAACGTTTCTCTTTTGTTTTTTTTCTTTTCATAAACTTTAAGTTTCGTTTTATAAAAAATTATATTTTTAGAAACATTGTTCAATGCATTTAATTTTTCACAGTTCGTTCAACTTCAAAGATATTTGTAAAAACTTGAATGCATTTAGGAAAACTGACCTAACCTCAAAACTTCGACGTCACGTTGTATAGATACATCTTACCCTGTGTTTCCTAGATCTTTTTATTTCATGAGAACTTATATAGGATGAGCGATTTGAGTGTCCAAAGCCGGGTATGTCTTAACGCGTTGCAAAAGTGACGCTTCGAAAGTGGAGCAATGTTTTTTCCTTTTCTTTCTATCTATCTCTCTTTCTTGCTGCAAAACTATCAAAAAGTATTGGTTGATCTAACGATTACTAACAAAAAAATATACAGATTCGATAGAAAAAAAATTACAATCAAAATAAATTTGCAATTCTATAGACGAACAAAATATGAAGATTAAGCATCAAAATAAAAAACTAAAGGTTTGAAATTGAAGATTTCTGATTAAATTTCGATTAGGCATTAATATTTTATTGACCAATGTGAAAAATCAGAGTTTCGGTAATATCAAAGTAAGAAATTCGAGAAAAGAAATAAATTCACGCAAGATTTTGTATGGGTTACACGTTTCCATCCCAAAATGTTACACAAGAGACAATTTTGCGACAGATACCCTTCTATATCTCAGTTACCTTACTAGGAAGACTAGAGAAAAGAGAGGTTAGGTCTGGGAGATAATCTAATTGTAGGGGAACACGGAGGCACGTTGAGATCGTTATACGTTTCTCTCTGGCTACTCGGGAAGCCGCAGACTCCGACCGATTTGTAAAATTCAATATGGCGCGTGCGTATGTCGTGATATCCTTTAAGGTAATTATTGTTTAGAAAGGATTATAATCAAAATGACGATTTCCATTTAGCGCATACATAGCGTACGTCTAAAAGTTCTTAGTTATGAACCTCTCCAAATTTTTGAATGATTATTTTTATAAACTTTTGTAAACAAATCGAGTGATGCCACATAATAATGAATTATGATACAATAATAGAATAGAAGTATAACAAAACTTTTTAACAATCTACAAAATATGAAATGTTTAATAACGTTTCGTAAAAGTTCAACAAATTTGTTGAAATTACCTAAGAACTTTTGACCAACCCTGTACGTGTTTTTAGATTTTTCTCATACGAATACACACGGTGGCAATGTAAAAGAGAATACAGTTGAACTAAAAAACAGTCGAAAAAAAGTGACGTATATGTGTGTAGGATGGTTCACAGTAGGCTGCCAGTAAAGAGAAGAAAAACTTTTCGAGCTTCTCCATCTTTCGTATCTTTTCAACGAGCGCCATTCCGTCCTCCCACCAATCCCAAGCCATTCCCGTTCCAATTTCAACGAAAGAAAATGTTTTCCTTCTGCCGTGCGAAAGAAGATAACCGAGAAAATGGCAAAGATGTTCTCGCCATTGCGAAGAGATGTCGGTCAAAAATTTTTCTCAATCTTCTCTTTTCTTTTCTTCTCTTCCTTATCTCTTTCTTTCTTTATTCCTTTCTTTCACCCATTCAAATTATACGCATTTACTTACATCAACGCAATATTCCAATATATCATCGTTTTACAATTTTGAATTAAAAAAAAAAAAAAGAAAAATAAGAAAAAGTCCTAAGAAAAACAGAGGGAAAAATTTTATCTCATTTATTTCCAGAGTCATCCAGTATATACGTGCACAATATTGAATTATGTTATTTATTTTTTTATTCCCTCCCTTTGTATTTTTTCTCTTTCCTTACTTTTTCTTATTTAATTCTTTTCATTTCTTTTCTTTTTTTATCGAAGTCAAAAGCGCGAAACAATGTTTTGGACTTTCTTCGAAAGACATTAAATATTCACAATCTTATTTTTTTTTTTTTACTCTACAGAAAAATACCATCGTGGGAACTTATAATGGCGTTGGAAATTAGAATTCGAGTTATGTTCTTTTTCGCTTTTCACTACTACTTTTTTTTCTCTTTCTCAGAGAAAACTTTTTCGTCCTTACCACCGTAACATTATTCAGATGCGTCTTCGATTACGCTCGCGAGTTTCTTCTTCAAAGAATTTGAGAAATCTGATCGTCGACCGTTTGCATCATCCCTTCCTTCAATTTCAACTCGTCCTTCGCCGCCGGCAACATCCCTTTCCTTTCTACGTAACCGCTAAAATATTCTCGTCATTTTTTACATCTCGAAATTCAAAAGATTATCCTACAAATGCGTCATATTTGAATTTTATAGAATTTTCAATACGAAAAAATATAATATTTCTTTTATATCGAATAAACTAACCTAACATCTAACCTAACATATTGAATTTTCAATAATTTTCATTTCTTCCCGTACGAACTAACCAACAAAAATTCCCTCCCCATACGCCATATTGA
This sequence comes from Polistes fuscatus, assembly GCF_010416935.1. NCBI lineage: Eukaryota > Metazoa > Arthropoda > Insecta > Hymenoptera > Vespidae > Polistes > Polistes fuscatus. Next base: position 3,598,644 of record NW_025112998.1, on the reverse strand, counting down.
ATTTCTTAGAATTTTAAATACCAAAAAAACAAAAGAAAGAAAACATTTCTAATATGATAATAATTTAACCTGAAACAATAATCCTATCCAGCCAAGTTTTGTGTTCTTATGAAAATGTTTAGATTGTTTGGTATGATTTCAATTCACAAATTCTTCAATATGATTTCCTCGAATACTTTTACAACCCTGACTGGTGATCGTAACTTATGCGTTAGAACAGTAGTCGAAATATTTCCACTTTAAATTTTACCTACTTCTGTCTCTCCTTCTCTTTCTATTCTTCATTCTCTTCCTTCACTCTCCACCCTCTACCCCCAACTACCATCACTGCTACTGCTACATGGTTCACCCTCTCTCTCTTTCTCTTTCGAACACAAGTAGTATCTTCATGCTTCTAAAGAATCTCTCATGTCTTCAAAGACGGCGAAGATGTGCCGGTAGTTCTGCTGTATCAAAGAACGAAAAAGAGAAAGAAAGAAAGAAAGAGAGAATGACTAACTTTTTAGAGAAACGACTTTCGTGTAATAGCTGTAATACATTTTTCATGGAAGGCTGGTTTTCTCAAAAAAAAAGGGGGAGAGATTTGAGAGAGAAAAGTATAAGAAAACAAACAAAATCCAATAAATAGGTATATCTTATTTCGATCATCTTGATCACTATGAATAAATAGTTGACCGATTATTTCTATACTCCCACGTTATGCGCAAATTATCTAATTAATTAAATATACAATCAAAAACCCGTTTCTACATTTTACGAAGTCCCAGAAAATGAATAACGTTTATGGAAATTTGATAAATGGAGAAGAATATTTTTGTTAAATTAATTAATTAATTAATAAAATATATATAATATATATTTTTGCACATTAATATTCGAAAGAAGTTAATTGATTTTCTTTTCTCAATTTTTTGAATGTAATTGTATACTACAATTGCCTAGTTACTGTAGTATTGTTTATTACGTTAGATAATGTTCATTTAGTAGTAACATAAAGATATGATTTTCTTCTAATATTGTTCTTCTTCCTTTTTTGTTTATCGACGAAAATATTCTGGTCGAAAGATTTTCCACAGTACGATCAATATTAAAGAAGAAGATGAGATGTGGTTCCTTTTGTAAGTCGGCACAATACGATATTACGACGTGAGGGAAATGTAGCGACAACGAATTGCAATTGTCGTCGTAGTGTTGTCCACATAGTGGGTGGTTCATGTATAATTGTGTGTGTGCGTGTGTGTAGGATCGCGTTGGCTTTGACTCTCTACGCTTTTATTGTGTATGTTACTCTCTTTTGTTACCTAACCACGTTCGCACGCCATTCTTGCTTCGTAATTTTGTTGAGTCCCCTATGAAAGAAGGTATGTGCTACGCTTGAAGACAATAGAAAGCAAACGTAAGCTTCGAAATGAACGAAACGGAAATATTATAAAACCAGGAAACCAGAAAAAATTCGATATAATTATAGTAATTTATGGGGTAAAACAGTAATAAATAAATATATGAAAAAGTTACTAACCAGACTTGTAAAAAGAAAATCAAATATATCAAATTGTAAGCAAAGAATGAGCTAAAAATTCCTAAATGTGTTAAAATATTTTTAAATCAATTGACATTCTTCTTTCCGAAAACTTTTAAATTTGTAGGGAGACTCGTAATAGTAAATCCTATAATTTTACAATTTGGAAAAATAAGTTAACGTAAAATATTTGAGAAATAAAAAATGAGTAATTGGTTCGTAAAATAATCTTGGAACTTTTGGCCAGGCTAAAAACTTTCGACCTGCTCTGTATGGCATTTAAATTAAGAGACGTATGTAGTTTACGACCGTATATCCCAACAAATTGTTTTATCGATATTATGTTGGAGGGCTCGTGTGTCGAAAGCGTACCACCACAATTCAAAACTAGACGATCTTAGTCTGCGTAAAACAATATTATTGACGATAACGCGAACTGGCACGGGAATGGCACGGAAATGACTCCGGCCATTTTGAATTAGCCGAGTTTCTAATCTGAAAAAATTCTATTACATTCGAATTTGTTTAAAAAAAAAGTATTACAGGCCGTACGCGAGTTGTACATTAATTAATTGAATGAAAAAAACGAGAGAGAGAGAGAGAGATAGTACAAGTGAAAAAGCGTAAAAATGTTTCACGCTTTTAACAAATAATATTTTCAACAAATTAAACAAAAATATATTATATTTTACAACAAAATAAATTATAACCAATTTTTCCTCCGAAGTTAATTCATTTCTCCTTTTCTTTCTTTCTTTTTTTCTCGTCGTTTCTCGCCAAAGTAATTTCTTTTTTTCTCGTTTCGCGTGCACACCACGCCATACACCCACACGTGTTTTATACGAGAGAAAACGGGAACCACAAATTTCTAATTGTAATTTTAAAAAATCAATTAATCTTTTTTCTAAACTACTCAAAAGCTCGTAATTAATTATGCCAGTAATTTTACAATTTAAATCTTGCAATTTGACGATCCGAACAAAAATGTCGGAAATAAGTAAAAAAAATCCTTAAGAAACTTTTGTTACACTAGGTATGAGGATTTACTTTTGAACGTAAATCTCAAAGTATAGTAGAATAGAAGTTAGTACATTTTTACGACTAGCAGAGGCAGAGCTAATACGTTCTCGTTCGTCATTTCGAGTTAGAGTGCACAGGTGCGTTTGAAAAAGTATGGCTAGTACGTGGTACGCGAAGACGAGCCTCTTTTAAAAGAGCCTTTCTAGATCCTAATGGGTACTTGACTAGTCAGCCCGATATCAGAAGCGATAAGGACCGATTTAAGAATGGCGATAAAACGTGCTTGGCTCTTCTCTTTTTCTCTCATTTTCTCTCTTGTCTATATCTCTGTCTCGGTCTTTCTCACACTCTTTTTGTTTCCTTTATCAAGAGCCCTTTTGCGACCCTAACAAAGCTGTTATCATGCTCCCAACACTCTTTACTATTCTAATCACTACCTATAATAACAACGTTTATTTTATTTAATTATTAAATCATCTTTACACTAAAGACTATAACTGGAATTAACACATCGACTTATTTTAATTCAAATTGATCCGACTAATTCATTGATAAGTAATAATCGAGCGAACAACAACAAAATTCCTAGGCTTATAACGAAAAAAGAAAAAAAAAGAAAAAAAAAGAAAAAAGTAGAATATACATTTATTGTTTTCTTTTTTCTAGAAACGATTTGTCAAATCAGTAAACGAGAATGTCCGCGTTAATTCGTCGGGTGGGAATAAGATATATATCTCGAGACGTGTACGATTTAATTCAGTTCCCAGATCCGGAAAGCAATTTAGGGCAATAATCCTTGAATCCAGGACGAGAAAGAGAAAGTGAGATAGAGCTATTTGCTACGCTGCCAAAAATACTTATCTAATTGCTGCACATCGTTACGAATGCGTCCAACTTGACGAATGAACTCATTTATTTCTTTCCTTTTTTTTTTTGCTCTCGTTGTTGCGTTAAGTTTATTAATATTAATAATACTATTATTCATAAATTGATAAATAACCAACAAATTACGTAAAAACAAAATCTAGTGACATATATATATATATCATTATATGTCACTAGATTTAGGGAAAATAAAAGTTTTTAGGGAAAATAAAAAGTAACGAATAAAATATGTTAAATTAAAGTAATAATAATAATAATAATAATAATAATAATAATAATAATAATAGTAATAGTAATAATAATAATAAAAAGAGAAGAACAAGTTTTATAGAAGAAAAGTTAATGGCCCTTCTCGGAGAAAAATAAAGAAAGAGAGAAAAAGAGGGAGAAAGAGTAGACAGCATCAAGCTCGTTCACTTTGTGCTCGTTGGCTATTTGGTCCGGTACTTTTAGCAAAGCCACGGCAACTAGTAGTAGCCATGGATAGGTAGTATTCCCTCTGGCAACGTAAGCGTACTTTGTCACCTGCTTAAAGAATCCTTTTATTGCACCTACATGCTCTCTCACTACACCATACGATTTTTCAACGTTAAAATATCGCCTAGTTCCACTTCGAACGAGCTAACGTATCCACCGAATGAACGTTCCGCCATATTGTTCTGATGATCGTTTGGGCTTTCGAGAAATTCTTACAACAATTACTTTATCTCTATTCAACTTTGTAACATTATTTATTTTGTTATTATTGTACTAATAATAATAATAATAATAATAATAATAATAATAATAATAATAAATATATGTACGTATAAAATAATTGATAATTAAAATAATTGTAATAATAAAAACTCTCTCTCTTTCTCGTTTTTAATTAACAAAGAACAAATAGAGATGCAACGATAATTAAGATTAAAATCAAATAATTTAACTGTCTTCGTAAACATTTGCCGATATTTTCAAACGTTTTTCTAACTTTTACTAATGTTTTATTTTAATTGCAAATTCTTCGAATGTTAAAATTAAATAAACACCTTTATAAATCGATTCCAATCTTTGGAATAAAAAATTCTTAACCCCCTAAAGACAACAACCTTATGTTAATTTACACGAGAATCGAGAAGAGCCTACGTTTTTTTTCCACATTCTTTTTTATTTTGCTTCTTTATTTTTTGTTAAACTTTCTTCATTCGCTCTATCTTCTCGTGTAAGTCACGTGACGAAGTTTTGCAGTGTTACCAGTAATTTTATGATGTACGAGTATGAGGAGAAAGAAGAACAAGAACAAGAACAAGAACAAGAACTAGAAAAAAGAAACTAACCACCGTATCGTTTCACTGCTAGGAAGAAGAAAAAGGAGAGAGAGAATGGAAGGGAAAAGAGACGGAGGAGGGAAATAATATTAGTTCAAAAAATGGTACAAACAGAAAACGTCGAGGAGAGAAAAACTTAATAAAATGCATTTTGCATCGTAAGAAAAACGGCCGCATGAAATGCAAATGTGGCTTTAATCGAATTCCTCTTCGACCCATTCGTGAGAGCTCTCGAAAAAGAATGAGAGAGATAGAGATATAGAAATACAGGGTGGGCCAAAAGTTCCAACCTGATTTTTCTTTTTTTTTTTTTTTCAAATCAATTACTACATTTTTTTTTCTTTTTTTTGAACTTTACAAGCTTGCGATTGAAGACGTAATTTTACGAGCTAAGCTTTAGAAATTTTACGATCTGAACGGGAAAAAAGAAATACCTTAAAATATCTCAAAAAAAAAAAGCGATCGATCTTTCAATTAATCTAGTGACTTTTGACCTATCTAGGAACATTGTGTTCACCCTATAAAATTATAAAATCTGTATAAGTAAAATAAATGAAAAAAAAAGAATTTAGAAAAAAAAAGGAAAAAAAAGAATAGGAAAACGAAGAGAGAAATGACCGATAGACGCAAAGGTCAAAGAGTCACGCGTTTTCGACTGGTCGCAATTTCAATTCTCATTTCTTTTTTCTATCTATCGTTTTATCCATCCATCCATCCATCGATCTATCTATCTATCTTTCTTTCTATCTATCTATCTATCTATATACCTATCTATCTATGTGAATATTTGTTTTGTTTAGCTTATAATCATATTAGCTCGAACGAAATTCAACGAAGCAAGCAACTCGTTCTATTTTTTCTCTCTCTCTTCGTTTTAATTTTGTTATATAGGTATAGATTCTATATTGTTGGAACTTTTCTTACAAACATCGAAAATAAATGAAAGGTAATAAAAAATTATTAAATAAATTCAGGTCGCAATAATTGTATAACTACGTCGATCTCAAATGGTACTCAATAACAATCGATCCTTCAAATACAGTCGAAATAAAAATTATTATTACTAACATAGAATTGATTTAATTCGGTGTAACCTGTTTGCAAAATGAAAGTTTAATTTTCGTCGAGCGCGGAAAAAGGTGAAAGAATTTATTCGTAAGTATTTCGACTTTTTATCTCGAATTAAATCATAATTTTGTAATATTGTCATAACAATTTCGAATACAAAAAGAAAAATTAATCTACCAAAAAACAGGATGAGCTAAAAATTAGTAGACGAATCAAAACGGTTCCTAAAATTGTAATTTCACAAGCTGTGGGGAAAAAAGAAAAACCAAATTTAGTCTAATTAATTTGTAAAATCAGTAAAGATTGATCGATCCACCACGTATTTCAATTTCTAAATGTAATACTTCTATAAATAATAATTTGATTCTCGTTTCAGTTTGAGACACATTAAAGAAATACAAAAAAATGAATATTAATTTATTACAAATATTATAATATAGTGTATATATAATATTATATTCTAAATATCAATTTCTAAATAATTCTATGTATTCAATTAAATAATAAACATATTTCCTAGTAAAAACATACCGTGAAAAAATATTTGTACGGGATACTAACCAGGAAATATCTTTCTTGTCTGCTTAATATTTACTCGAACTACTACCAGCCTTATCTCAGCGTCGAGTTTTCTTACGTAATAAGTCGAAAACAAAAGAAAACTTGAGGAAAAGAGTAAAAGGAATGGAGAAACTCTTCTTCCTCTTCCTCTTCCTTTTCCACCTCCACCTCTTTCTTGTCGTCGTTGTCGTTGTCGTTGTCGTTGTCGTTGTCATTGTCGTTGTCGTTGTCGTTGTCCCAGGGCTTTCTAATTACAACTGGGGCTCCTACGGCGCTAATAAAGTGAATTTCAACGTTTGTTTTTCCACGTGTAAGCCGTAGTAGTAGACAGTAGTCAGCCAAACGAGTCTTGGATATCGACCTCACTTGCAAGAACTTAAAAAACAACCAACAGATCCGACCATCTTTTCCTTTGAGGATACATTTACGATACGACTATCATTTCTAATGTAATTTTTACTACTTAAATCGAAACATTTAATATTTCTACCCGTAAATTAAAATAATACACGGACATATATTTGTGACTCGGTCGAAAAATTTTCAATCTAATATAAAAACTCAATTTTATTTTTCCACATAGTCTCGAAACTTTCCAACCCACCCTCGTATTATATGTATGCCAATAATTCTGAAAATAAACTAATAAGCTCCAAAATTAAACAAATTGATTTTATAATACGAATCATTTTTATCTACAAGTAAATCATAAAATCAAATTAATTTTTTTCTATTTGTTGATTTAATACACTTTCATAATTATTAGTACATATAAACAAAATATATGTTAAAATTTTCTTCTTTTTCCTCTTTAAAAACGATTGGACATTTTATTAACGCGAAATAGATTCGAAAGATAAAGGAAAAATAAAATGTTTGCTATCCTAGACATCCGAAATATTTCGAAGACTATTCTTCTTTCAAATTTGTCGTTTTAAATCTGCATTATATGCACACGCATATATAACAATATTCCTTAATCATTAAATATATAAGCAAATAAAATAAGTAAAAAAGGGCTAGGACGACATATTCATTTGTAATAACAAAATATTAGATAAACTTAACCAAATTTCTGTATAGCTTCCGTTCGCATGTCGTTTTCCAATGAAATATGTAAATAGGAGTAGGAGAAAGAGGGGAACGATGGAAAGTTATAGGAAATAAAAAGGTGGAAATAATAATTTACAATTCCGAGGAATGGAAATTTTAAAACAAAATCAAAAAATAAAATAAAATAAAATTTAAAAACAGAAAATATACAAAACAAGACCCCCAAATCCATTTGTCTTTTACTTCTCTCCGACATTGTTAAAAACATTTTCCTCCATTTAGTTGGAAGTTCTTAAAGAGAGTATTAGCAAAAACCGAAGAGGAAAAGAAAAATAACATTTGTTTGGAGCCGTCACAACTATGGCGATGTTTCGTAAATAATGTTAGAAAACGTTTTTCTACTGGTCAGTAGTTAAACCCCACGTCAAGTCAGGCGCAAGCCGACTTAAGTAGAAAACTCAAACACAAAGAGGCGCCGGAGAAACAGATTATTAAACGGTCACAAAAATGAAATAAAACAACACAACAACTCAATAAAGAAAGTGTTAGAATGTATAAAAATTGATTTTTAAATTAATAAATAATAATGATAATAATAAATAACGAAAAAATTATTTTTCTAAAATACGAAATAGAAATAATACGATCGAGATATATTATAATTTAAATCAAACATTACGTTCACGTTGTTGTCCTTGAAAAAAAATTAAAATAAAAAGAAACTTAAGAAAATGAAATTATCTACTTGCATTTCACGTATTTAGATACGCGATAGACATAAATAATTTAAACATATATAAATAGGTGATAGAACATTTTTCTCGACCTTGAAAACACAAAGAGATATTAAAAGTCTCTTCTTACACAAGAGCTATGTGATATTCAATACGACAACGTTATCGAAAAACGAGCTATCGTTTTTTTTTTTCTAACCTTCGAATCTAGGAGTAAAAAAGAAAAGAATAATTTTCAATCTTCTTCTTTCTCTTTCGTTTTTGTCGAGAAAAAAAAATATATACATATGCACATAAATAACAAAAAGAGAAGAATACCTTGAAGCTATGTACGTAAGTAGTAAACACGTACCTGTACCTGGTCGGGCCGACTCAAGGTCAGGTCACTAGGCCGTGGACACACACGATGTATGCTTTTCTTGCGCTTCTAGTTACGACGATGATAACGGTGATAATGACGAAGACGATGGTGTATCAATACAAATGAGATAACAGGTATGGTAATTGTAGTGGTGGTTCTAATGCTAATATTTTCTTCTTCTTCTTCTTCTTCTTCTCCTTCTTCTTCTTCTTCTTCCTTCTCCACCACCTTCGTTTATACACACTTGTTTTAACTTCAATGTTCGATATTATTTCACTGATAATAACAAAAGAATAAAAGAAAAATTCGTAAATGTAAAAAATCAATGGAGAACATCGTAACTCGAGTGTTCAACTCCTTGGACAAGGGGTAGCGAGAGAAGAACATCGATGAGGTTATGTACGAGAACCTGCTTTTCTCAAAGGGTTGAACTCACTCTGATGAAGATGAGAGTATAAAAAGAAAGAAAAAAAAAGGAAGGAAAAATTTTGTCAACAAACGTTCAACACCACCGTCGTGACACTTAAACAATCTCGTAACACACTGAGAGATGATAAATCTCTTATTTAAAACACGGCCTGGTTTGCTATTAGCGCGATGATAAGCCTTGTCGTGGGTCAAGGACCGAAGGACGAATTTAATACCGGACCGACCAGCTCCGAGCCGCTCGAGCTACGCCGACGTACTGCCGCGGGATCCATTTGTCGCGCGGAGTAACATCCCCACCACTCCTCCGTCGACCGCGCGACACCTCGGAGCATGCACCTCTCCGTCTTACTATCACTCTCACTCCCACCTTTTCCGCTTACCGCACCGTCCTACTACCATCAACCAGCTATCACAGACGAGGCCCGCGCAACGCCACTTCTCTATTTGTGCACATGCGCATTCACATTTTTCCTTATACCAAAGAAATACGAAAAATGACACATTCTTTTTTCTTCTCTCTTTCTTACCGCATTTCTTATTGTTCTTTCGATTCAATAAACTCGAACGATTACACTCGAAATGTTTACTTGTTATTTTCTAATAGCAAAGAGATAAAAAAAACTATTAATACGGTGATATATTTTATTCAAAATAATTCGACCAATCGTAATCGTCCATTATGTTTAACAAATAAAACATCATGAAAAATGATATATCATTTTATATATTTATGCATATCTATAAATACACGTTTTTTATTCGTTTATTATATTGGAATTATTCTCTGAAGTAATGAGTTTTCAGAAATAAAATTTCTTACCATATCGAATTACTTTTTTGATTGGATGTAACCTAAGATATTTCGAAGAGGAATTTCAACATAATATCATATAGATTTTATAAAGGATTAACTGTTGAAATTGATATGATTTCCTCGAAGATTTTATTTTCTAACGGAATTACGATTTCTTAACAATCCGAGAGTAATACACTTGCGTCCACATTCGATGTACATTTAACATCGATACGCGGGAGAAGTGACGCGCGCTACAACGTTTCAACCAATCAGAAGCGAGTTCGTTTTTCAACGAGGATGCGAATCGATAAGCGGTAGCCAACACACGTTAGACGATGAAATACAGCGCCACCAGCATTTCATCCTTCTCTCTTCCTCTCTATCTCATTCTTATTGTATCTCTTTCTCTTACATCAATGGCGGCCGTTTACACCGATCCCCCCACCAAAATGCATTGCGAGACACGTGATCACACATGACGCGTAGCGACACCGTGCGTAAACGCAGCATACGTTTCTACAAGATAAAAAGAGAAAGAAATAGACATGCGTCGTTAGAAATATGACGACATTTCTTCTACATATCTGACGATTCTGTTGTCTGTGTTCATGCGCTAGCTAGCTAGCAGGCTACAAGCAGAAAGGAAGATAGGAACTTAATGACAAATCGATATAATACGAATATACAATATCTACGATTGTTACACCTAACACAACACACCAAGTCAAAACGCAATCTGCGTATTGACCTCTCTCTTTTTATTTCTAACTAGTATAGACGCTATCTTTCTTCATATCAGATATAATAATAATAAAACGTTTAGCAGAATCTAAGATTTATCGTGCGACATGATTTGCCGATTCTCCTGTTTCCCTTTCTATCTATTTGATTAATACATTCTAGTTTCTTTTTCTGCACGCAAAACGGAAGTTTATAGAAACATTTTTTTTTATTTTTTATTTCCCTTTTTTTAGTACTAACATAATAATTGAATCCAAGAGATAGATTATTATCAACCCAACCTTAATTCAAAAGATTTATTCGAATTCTTAATAATAATAATAATTATTATTATTTAATCGACGTATAGAATACTAGTTAGAAGAAATCAATCGCTGGTTCGAAATACCGTCAAAATTTTGGCGCGAAACCGCATCACACCTCTGTACTAACATAAGAGAGAAAAAGTATGTTCTAGGCGGCGCCACATGACTTATCGAAAACAGAAAGGCAAACCGGTCATGGGGGGCTAGTTAACGACTGTACGCCGTGCTTGTGAATACGGTATTTTCTCTGCCAGGCCAAGCCAGGCTAGTTGTGCCCCTTGATATACCATTCGTACACATATATTTATATATACATATAACATAACACACATACACATATTTACATATCATACGGGAATATATACTATAGTACTATACTAACGGAAAAAAGCAGGAACGACGACTTATCGCCTCCGTTTTTTTTCTTCCCTCCCTGCGAGCGTGTGCGTGTGTGTTTTTTTTATATAAGATGGGAGCATATTTAACGAAACCCATTACCAAGAAGATTTCCTCCGACAAAGTTGGGAAAAATGTAGCGTTCGGTGCGAGTTCCATGCAAGGTTGGCGTATCAGTCAAGAGGTAAGGGAAAAGAGAACTCTCTAAAGAATTCTAAAGAACCCGTTGAGAACTGGCTGTTGCAGTTGCACCGTTACTTTCATACTTTTACTTCATTATTATATTAGAATGATTTCGGTTAAGGAATTATCATTAATTCTATCGACCGGTAAAACACCGGTGATGATTTATCATCCAGATATACTATATACTATTATTCTCGATGCCGTTAACTTTTCAAATTTTATTTATCGATATACAACTTATACACACACACACATATATATACATATATGTATATGTATTTATGTATATGTGTGTATATAGCTTTTTTATATTTAAATATAAGTTTAACATACTCGTATGTATATATATATATATATATATACACCTCTCTCTCTCTCTCTCTTTCTCTCTTTCTCTTACTTTCTGACTCTCTGATTATAAACGTTAGCCCGCATTTCATATATATTCGGATATTATTCTAATGAGTTTTGTGCATGTTGTATATTTTCAAATCGTTGAATTGCACATTCACTACTTTGCGTTTTTTACTTTTCATTTTCTTTCCTTTCCCTCCTTTTTCTGTATATTGATTTTATTTATGTTTCTTGGTGTATGTGTGTTTGTGTGTGTTTGTTGTGCGTTTGTTGTGTGTGTATGGTGAATGTATGCTTTAATCCATTATTGTGTATCACAATTATTTTTTTAATTATAATTATACATATATATACATATATATTGTATGTATATGTATGTATGTATGTATGTATATATATATATATATACATTTTTATATATGCCTATACATCAGTTTATGTTTTCAGAAATAATTTTCAGAGCCCTGCATTTTGGTTTCTATATTTGCTTTTTATCAGATCCTTGATGTACTTGTGTTGGAAACATTTTGGTTACCACTCTGTTTCATTAAATTTCATATATTTATTTGGTTTAGTTTACAATGGATTAACAAATGGTTCATAACCTATTATTGTTATTATATGCAATATGTCTGAGATTTTTCTTATTAAACCATGTCAGCATATTCTATGCAAGAGTATAAGAAAAATATATTATATAAACTTAAATCGTTTAAAGCTTTATTCAAAAGTTACAATGCAAATTGATATGGTTTATTTATTTACTCGTAGGATGCCCACAACTGTTGCATAGAGTTTGACAAAGATGTTTCCTTATTCGCTGTATACGATGGCCATGGTGGACATGAGGTAGCAACATATTGCGCTCGTAATCTTCCCAATTTTATTAAAGAAACAGAAGCATATAAAAAAGGTGATATTAGGCAAGCATTGATCGATGCCTTTTTGGGTTTCGATGCTACACTAGCACAGCCCGAAGTAGTTACTGTTCTTAAAGAACTTGCAAATCCATCACCTCCAGGTTGTGAAGAGGATGAATTTAACGACACTGGTGCGTTTTTTATTGCACTAAGTATTTTAATTATGTCAGGTTATACTTTTATATACGTAATGTTGCTCCTCTTGTATCTTCTGAGAAATACTCTATTACAATTATTTAATTATACGAAGAAATATTTAATAAGATTATCTTCACCGCCTATTATCTTACACATAGATGAAGAAGAAAATATTAGCGATCTACATTTAGAAGCTGCAATGCCGGTAGATCAAGTTATAGCAAGTTATCAATCAGAGATATGGAATCTTCAGGCTAATCATTTGGCAAATGAGAAATCTACTAAACTCGCGCGTCCATACGTAATGGTAAGAAAAGGAAAGGATAAAGCTAGTTGTTCGTCATCTGGTGCTGGTTGTTCATCTTCATCATCTGCGTGGAATACAAATGAAGCCGATGTTAGTAGCTCTAGCCAACCATGTCGTTCCTCTACGTCAGTCACAATGAAAAAGAAAGAATCATCTGGGAGTAACGAAGCAGAGCAAGTTCTTGACTCTACCACCAGCAATGGAAATATGCATGCATCTGTACCTGTAGTGTCTACTGCTGATATGGAAACTACTAAATCTGCTGACATGCCGGATAGTTCAGAAGATGTTAAAGAACAAGTATCCAGTCCTGGAAAGTCGGCATGTTCGGTAACAGTTACAAACGAAGTTGAATTAAATGGAGCAAAATCAAAAAGAATAGAAGGTGCGGATAGTAGTAAAGGAGGGGGTGACAATGTATCAAGCAGTTCTTGTACACCCGTAGAAAATGGAGATGCTGGACAGCAAGAAAGAATAAGTAGCAGTGGTCGAAGAAGAGTCCAATCAAGCGAGCTTTACCAAAGTTTTTTAAAGAGAAAAGATGATGAGTTGGAAGGTGATGATGATGATGATGAAAATGATGAAACATTTGATGGAGCCCTTGAAAGGTATAATAACTTAACTTGTTCGCGTCTGGTACTAAACTACTATTTAACTGTAACAAAAACTATCACACGAATAAACTTAAAAGTTATATTGTAAAAAAAATAAAATAAATAAACAAATATTGTGTGTGTGTGTGTAAAAAGTAAAGATTAAAGCATAATGAAATTTCAGTGATGAAGATGATACAGAAGATGTTGATGAAGATGAAAGCGACGAAGACGAAGATAATGAAGATGAGGATGAAGACGAAGATGAAGATGAAGATGAGGACGAAGATGATGAAGATTCTGTACTAAATTTGGAAGAGGTAATATAGTTTGCAAAGTATCATTGCTTTGATAAGGAATAAATTTTGTAACGGAAAATAAAATAATTATCGTATCTCTTATTTTTCCTATATAGCCAGGTGCCGACAGTGGATGTACAGCAGTTGTCGCCATACTCAAAGGAAACGAACTATACGTAGCTAATGCAGGAGATTCTCGATGCGTTTTGTGTAGGGATGGTCAAGCTCTTGAACTCAGTTTAGATCATAAACCAGAAGACGAGCCAGAAATGGAACGTATCATAAAGGCTGGTGGAAAAGTTTCGTTAGACGGCAGAGTGAACGGTGGCCTTAATCTTTCGAGAGCACTTGGAGATCATTCATACAAAAGAAATACAGTTTTACTACCACAGGAACAAATGATATCTGCGCTTCCAGATGTAAGGCATATTACCATTGAACCAGAAAGGGATGAATTCATGATATTGGCTTGTGACGGTATTTGGAATTTTATGTCGAGCCAGGGTGTTGTACAATTTATCAAAACGCGTTTAACCGAAAAGTATGATAACATTTCTAAAATTTGCGAAGAGGTAATTGATTTACATTTAATAATATTTCTTATTTTATTATATGTATTCTAATGATTTCTTTGATCTCTCTTTTGTATTACAGTTATTTGATCATTGTCTTGCACCGGATACTTTCGGCGATGGTACAGGATGTGATAATATGACGGCAGTGATCGTACGATTTAAACCACCATCCTCGAATGTAACGAACGCAACAATAGCCGAAGTTTGTGTAAAAGATAAAAGACCATTGTCACCTTCTAGCCCTAATAAAGAGAGCAACGATTGCTCTACCGAGGAAAATAGAATGCAATCTTGCAAACGTCTTAAAACAGAAGCAGCTATTTAAATTATCAACTAAAACATTGATTTTATAAACTGCTGATCTCCTCTTCTTTCCAAGAGCAGATGGATGAATGTGAAATTCATTTTCAAACAATGTACTGCATTGTAAAACTGTTCATTGAAGATGAATGTATAATCATTAACGTACAGTAACGATTAGTTACTACATAAATGTGTGATGAAGAAAGAGAGTGCGTTAGTATGGTGGCTGTTGGTTATAGACTGAAAGATATTGGAGCACATGAAGATGATACATTGCTTCTTTCTTTTTTACGTTTTATTTACAAAATATTTAACGATCGGAAGTATATGTGAATTCATGTCTGAAAAGGAAAATATAAAAATTTTTCTTGTACTTTTATTTATTTCTTTTTTTTTTATTTTTAGTAAATCAAATAGAACACCAAAATGTTTAAATGTTACTTTCTAAAAGTTACAAATTCGGTTAAATTTCTTTAAAAAGCTAATACACATCATAAATTATATGTAAATGAAGTATAAATCTTAAAACATAATTTTCGTTAAGACAACAATCAAAATATGAAAATCGCAATCATACATCTAATTTCCAAAGTTATGGTTGATTTATTTTAATCTCTCTTTATCTTTATCTCTATCTCTATCTCTCTCTTTCTCTCTCCTTTCTTTTTTTTTTAATTATTTAATTTAGTTTTCTAAGCAAAGTTAATCGCTTATCATCTCATTTGCTCCATTAATTTGATGAAATATGTTCTTTAAGTTGTTAGCCTACTTATAATATAGTAAGTATATGTAATTGTACATATTTATAAAATTTAGGGTATAGGATTTATATTTGTAATAATTCAAAACACTATACATACACATATATATATAAACACTCACACACGCAATACTCAACATAAACACAAGTACACGAACAGACACCGTTTCTTATCTTTACAAAATAAAGTTTATTTTTGAATCCCTGGGGTACAATGGTTGAACGGGCATAATCTTTGAGCATAAAAAAAACTTTCATTGCAGAATTAAAACGTCCGCTTATCAGATGTTATCGTTCTATGGTTTTTTGTATTGATGATATTGTTAACAGAAAAAAAAGGAAAAAAACGTAATAATAATAATATTAATAATAATAATAATAATGATATTAATAATAATAATAATAATAAATAAATAGTAATCTCACGTTACGTTACTTTGAAAGTGCCATCGCACTTTTGTCAATGAATTCGAACGCTCCTCTTTTATGTAGAAACTAATACGATGGATAATTGAAATTTTTCATCGATAGTATTCGATATATTTACGTACATAGAGAAGAGATCAATCTGAAAACTTATGTACAATATAATATAATATAATATACTATACTATACTATACTATATTATACTGCATAAGGGCATCTCGTGTGCGAGCATTCATCATTTGTGACGTATAATTATTGTACGATAGAAAATAAGAAGTAAGAAACAATCATTTCTCGACAGCAAAATGTAAATATATATCGCTCCCATTTAACTGTACTAATTTGATTACGTTCATTGATTTTATCGAAAGAAACAAATAAGAAAAAAGAAAAACAATATGTGGAACGAAAGACCTAATTAAAACAAAACAAAAAAATGCAAAAGCACAAAACGTTGTTGTGGTGCCTAAAACTGTAATCGCTGCTGGAAAAAAGAAAAAGAAAAAAAAAACAAATATAATAACTCGATGATTCTCTCGTGTCGTAGAATATTCTCAATGAAATTGTCAATACGGATTGACAAACTGTTTGTAGATTTTTATAACGATACTCGTGTACGAGTCTCCAGAGTATCGATTCAAAAAAATAAAACTGATGTGCCTTTTCAATTCAGGGGTTTGTCAACTTAACCGATATGTGTGTACTGTGTAACTCTTAACACCATTATTATTCTTATTAAAAAGGGTTCTCTCGTACACCCCCTACCACCCTCAACCCTTCAACCCCCCCCAAACCCCCTTCATACATTCTTTTAAGCTACAAACTTCGACTCAAACTTATGTACAAAATAGTAATATTCTGATTCATAATATATGTTCATTCGATTAGTCTATAACTTAATTATTATTATTATTAGCATTATTATTATTATGATTATTGTTTCTTTTTCAACACTCTTTCCCTCCATTACAAAATATTTAATTACAGTTGCGATTATTATTATTATTATTATTATTATTATTATTATTATTATTATTATTTTTGTTTTGCGATGAATTTTAATTGACTGTTAAATGCTCAATCGTTTCCAGCTGCTCCATTTCAATTTTTTTCAACGAATCATATTGAATTTTCAAACGTTCTAATTCCATTGATTTTTCCATAATCAATGCCTGAAATTTTGTTTTCATTTAATTAATTAAAAAGAAAAAGAAGAAACAAGGATTGTCAATAACAACCTGTATTTGTTGTTTCTGCGCGTCTCTTTGCTTTTCAACCGAACGCAACAAATTTCGCGCGCCGATCGTCCGCATTTTTTCTTTTTCAACCTCGTTTGCCCAGTTGTCCATCAGATCGATGAATTTGTTACAATTCTTTTGAAAGTCCACGATTCCTATTTAAAAAATAGCGAACAATTGAATTTTAAAAATAAAAAGAAAAAATAAACGATATTCGATTAACTATAATTCTTTGGCTTGCAAATAAATAAATTGTATGTAAATTACAAAAAAAAAAATAAAATATATTTTAGGTAAAACGAGAATGATAAAAATGACGGTACAGTCTTCGAAATAACTTGAAGAAATACCTATTCTCTTCTAATTTTTATTTATTTTATTAATCGATAAAATAAAAAAAAGATTTAAATGTAAAAATGTGCACGCGTAACGCACTGGCGCAAAATGAGAACTCTCGCGTCTTAATTTTAATAGATTTCTTATAAGAAAATAAAAATGTAAAGAAGAAAAAAAAAACGTTCTTGGGAATTTCGTTTTCTTTCTTTCGTACCGTATTGTACCGTCGTTCTGTAGAGCATGCATGACATTCTTGATCGAACGACGTGTTATGGTAGTGAACGGATAACCAACAAGTTAAAATCAAAAGAAAATTCGAGTCTGAATAAAGTGGATTCCAAAATCTACGATATTTTCATTCGAGGAGTGCAAAAAACTATGTGCTTAAATGAAAGGATCTATGTAAAAGAAAGGAAAAAGGAATCGTAATGTTGGAAAGTGTGCATAAAAGAATCTTCTCAATCAATATCATTGCTGAACAAGATCAACAACGCCTGTCTGACTTACTGGTAATGAAATTTTGACATTCCTCCTTTAATTTATTCGTTTGATTAGCTACTTCCGGTTCTAAAATACAAATTTTACTTAAGTCATCTATATAAAGGCCATACTTCGTCAACGAATCAGCCATACTTCTGTTTAACGACAAACAAAACAAACTAATATTATCTTTTTTACCTTCGATACGCATGCGTTAATTTTTGTTTTCGCGCTGGGTTGTCAATGGTGATCTATTTACATATATATATATATTTTTTCTCTACTGACGCTTGTAATATAGATTAGAATAATTTCCTATTATTCCTAGGAAAAACACTCTCAAAAAGAAAGAAAACAAAATTATCTTTTTACTTATTTTACACATTCTTTCTTTATAAGAATTATTTAGGAATATTAAGAAAAACAGTAGACCTATAGAAAAATAATTTGTCTAGGAATAGATTAGAATGAAAATCTTCCTTATCATTTGTACATACATATATCCAAAGATACAGAAATACATAGTAGCTCACAAGCCCCCTTTTTTATCTACCCAGTTTCATTTTATACCCAGTTACTACCGGGACTTACCAGTGGGCGATAGCAGGTACTTAACGCGATGACGGTACAATACTAGCAAAGAATACTGTATTCTTTGATAGTATATATAGTTTAATTATATTGCAATAAAATTTTAAATAATTATATTCTCAATTTTTAGTGTATAAAAATGTGTGTGTGCCTTCAGAAATGCCTTTATAAATACATATATTTATAATTTAAAGAGTAGTCATAGCATTCAAACAAAAAAAATCTCAAAAGTTTGTTGTTAAATCCAACGATGATCACCTGTAACAAAAAGAAAGCTATATTAATCATACAATCAAGTAATAGAATAGCCTGACATATAAATCGTCCAATTCGCAGATGCACTTTTCACAATTGAATTCTCTATTTATTTTAATGAAATCTCTATTTACCGTTGCAATGAAATTAAATTTAAACGCGTGATTTTACATTTACATAAAGTATATAGAAAAAAAAAAAGGGAAAAGTACAAATATCAAGTTACTAAAAAAAAATAATATCTAATAATTATTACGAAAAATTTATAGAAAAGAAAAATTGCAAATTTAATAAAATACGATCACAATAAAAAATTTAAAAGACGAAACAAGAAAAGAGAAATTACTATAATATTTACCGAACGTTATTTAAGTTACAAAATTTAATAATACAAAAATTGTAATATTTCTGACTCTAACTAAACACATATGCATCTTTTAGACGATAGAGACACAAATTTGGTGTCCCAAGGAGATGGAATGGTCCATCATCTCCAATTACAACTACAAATTAATGACGAGCAAGAATGTAATATAATAAAATATAAAATATGATTAGAGAGCTGTTCTCGAAAAGTTCGAACTTGGTGTTGAACCTTTGAAAATAACTCAATAATCTATGTAGTTGCCCTCTTCAGCCACAATTAAGTGGGGGCCTCTTCGGCATTAGCCTCTTCGGCATTCAGCCTCTTCTTTCTTCATCCCTGAAAACTGCATTGGACATTTTCTACGAGCGAGAGAGATAAGATCTTTCATACTACTTTTGCAAATTAACTTGTATTATGTTACAATTCTAATTCTCAATTATTAAAAAATTGATTTACATTTTCTGTTCAATAGTAAAGCTCGTGAACTATCAATGAACTTAGAGTTCATTGACATATACACGAGCACAATTAAACGAATGTCCAAGCAGACAATTATCGATGACCTAATAACACGTTGCACTTTTAATGTCAAAAAATAAAATACAATTGAAATAAATAAAGCAATAAATGTTATGCATTTTCTTGCAATATTTTCATTCAATTTATTCTTTATACTGAATTATATCAAATATTTCAAATACTAAATCGCGATAGTGCGAAATGTTAGTTATAATACTTAAAACTAAGTATCAAATTCATCAAAGTATTTGCGAATTTGTTCGAGATAGAATCGAAATAGAAATGAATCTTTCAAATCGTTGCAAATTCCTTTGAATCTCATGATACATAATAAAAATTACAGAAGAGTTACAAAAAAATATTTACAAAGTAAGCATAATAGAATGAATAAAAAAAAAAATTATTGTAACAATTCTGTATAAACCAGGAGACGGAATTTCCACTCCGGAGTGAAAGTAAGTCTAGTGCCTTCCTGGGTCCTACCTACTTAAAATTAAAGTTTTCACATTCGCTCAAAGAAGTATGCTACCTGCCTGCCAATTACCCGTATTTAAAAAGAGCAAATACACATACGTACCCACCCACTCACTCCACGATTCTCTCACATACCACCAGGGTGCAAAAGCCTAAACTAGAGAGCATGCCCCGGGGCACCTCCGACACCCTAGTTCAAACGCGTGTTTTCTAAACTTATGGGAGTACGTACCAATGCTGTAATCGACTGCCAAGGCTAATGATTGCCAAAAATGACTAAGACTAAGACAAAACATTGGTACATACTAGTATATATGCATACTAGTAATGTACAAGTATATCAAAGTTTCCACAAATAAATGCGGTAACTCTACTATTCAAACGATTTTATATATTACCAAAAAAAATGAGAAAAATTTAATATAATAGAAAAATACAACCATGTGTATTTTTCATATCACACCTAACTCTAGGTGTGCTATACTAAGTAGTATTCTAAGTGATAAATAATACATTAATTAAAAACTATCGCGAAACGATGTACAAAACACTCTACCTAATACGCACACACAGGTGTAAAGTACATCGTGCAATCACTAGCACAATGACAGCCGCCAATAGGGGAAAAACTTAAAACTAAACCCACACTAACTGTTTCTCACCCATACGAGTAGCACCTGGGCACACGCATAGATGAGAACGCAGAAAGTATGGGGGGGAGAAACGGGAGATTAGTACATTAGAAGCTGAAAATCCTGATCTAAAAAATATGATTAAAAACACATATATACATAAGACATAAATACATTTTTATAGAAATTTATCTAAGCGGCTAAGGACTCTACAATTTATTTGATAAATATTAACTTTTAATATCTTTTAATATATTTTAATATATTTAAAAACCTCGGACGACTCCTTTCATTAAGTTGGCTGTTTTAATAAAAGAACTGGGCTTTGAGCCACCACTTAACTGCTAGAATCTATCCGTCGCGAATGAGTTTGTTTTCTTGCTCATTTATTTATAATATCGAATTATCGATATATCAAAATTAATCGCGATTAGATAAACTAAGTACGAAGCAATGCATGTAAGACATTTATTACATGCTTTTCTGGACGAAAACGAGTAAATTAATGCTCGGTTTCACCACTACTAACCACGAACAAAACACGTAATAAAAAAGAAAGTGCATTAATTAATTGCATTATTAATTAAATGAATTCAACCGGTGAGACAAGAAAACCTATCCTGAACTAATAAAACATACAATACAATACAATATAATATACAATTTTCATGAGTAATTCCAAAAGAAGAATTACTCATGTGCTCGTCACTAATTTATTGGAATAATTACAACCAGTAACTCGTGCCGATTGGGACCTTTCATCCTCGGCATGATAGAGCACCGGAGGGACTTTAAATTTTTTGACTCACTGCGTAAGAAGTTCTACGATGGCTCCAAAACACTCCTACTTTGCAGCAAGCATTGTAGAATGCAAGTATCGAAAATCCACCAAAAATCCATCAAAGATCCATCGAAGATTCATCGAAGATCCAGCGAAGATCCATCGAAGATCCATCAAAGATCCAGCGAAGATCCATCGAAAATCCAGCGAAGAATTCACTCCACATCTTTGGAAAGGAAGACAATCCGTGGTCATATCTTTAAAATAAAATAGTACCAAACTATAAGTTATCTGCAATATAATCAAAAATCATATAAAATAAAATAGAATAAAATGTTAATAAAAATGAATACTTACAATGCATTTCAATGGGATGAAGCTCAATTGCACCATGGCGATGCACCTCGCGTGAATCTAAAAACGCGGTATAAACGTAAATAAGAAACTATAGATGAGTTTCTTATCGCGAAACCGAAATTTTATTATACGGCGAACAACACTGATTCTAATTCGCGTTTGATTTTAATTTGTTTTACGCCCGATCACTGATTCTACACAACTAATTCAAAGACTGCTTTGCACACAGTCAATGCAAGTAGAAAAATCTTCATTGATGCACTGATTCTAATACGCGAACAGTCTGTGCGACTGTTTAAAGATAAAAATACAACTTTACTCGAACAAACTCTAATGCAATTACTGCATTGGTCGCAGTTAATTTAATATATAAATTTCAAAAATAGTTCGCGAACGCGACGGAATTGAAATTAACGAACGAATGTGCTTCTAATCCGTGATTTTAATTTTATTCAAGCGATACAACACTCCCGTATATTGCTTCGCGCACGATTGCAATGCACGAACACTTGCAACACTTCACAAACACTATTCACTATTCACAAACACTTCCAACACTGCAATATTCCAATTATGATCTGAAACAGAAATAAAAACAAAATTATGAATATCATTGTTGTAAGAAAAAATTATTATAATTATTAAAAAAGTGTTTAAAATAAAAATTGACTTACGTTTATTCTTCATTGATGAATGCACGATGGGTATCCTACCCTTAGGATGACGATGAGTACACATTTAAACCGAATAAAAGAAACTAACGGAGTTTCTTTACCCGAAAAAAACGAACTGTTACATACGACGTACAACACTGACTTTACTTTTCGATTCTTTTGTATTTTATTTTATCGATGCAACACACGAGTACCTCATTGCCTACGCGCTCGATTGCAATGATGTTCTGAAACAGAAAAAAAAGAACAATTAATGTTATCGTGGTAATAAAAAACCATTGAAGTTATTATAGAAATGTTTGATAGGAAAATATACTTACTTTTAGTCTTCATTGATGACTGCAGGATGGGTATCCTACCCTTAGGATGACGATGAATAAAATAAAATTAAATAAAAAATCTGCAAAGCTAAAACATACTAAAGATTATAATACAATATTCCCTGTGAATCATTTCTGAAGGCAGAGCACACATTAAAAGATATTATATCATAAAAATGTCAGTAAAAATATTCATTAAAAGTCTTTAAAGTTTTCTATATAAATAAAACAAAATTTGTATCAGCAAACACAATAAAGAATAACCTAAAAAATAAACCGTCTGTTATACTGTTCTATGTAATAAAAAACTCTTGAAATTATTTAAATTAACACGAGAACGTTAGAAATAAAATTATTCAATAGTTTAATACGTTGTCACTTTTACCGGTCTTAACTTGTCGAAGGACGGAAGGGGAATGAGCATCTCTCTCTCTCTCTGTTTACCTTAGAGAGTAACGTATTTCGTTTGTTTTGTTTTTATCTCATTGTTAGCTCGAGCAGTTCTGAAAAACATAGAGACGTATTAATACGTGTTTATATACCGAGTGTTTTCTCGGTCATCTCTCTCTCTTTCTTTCTTTTTTTCCTTCTTCTCCCTTTTTCACATTCTTGCTTTTTTTCTTACACTCTTTCTATTACACTTCTCTACGTTATAAAAAAAAAGAGATAGACTTACTTCGACGAATATGAAGATAAAAAAGTGTATACAACAATAAGGTTAGGTATGCGTATTAATCCTGGACTCTCCCAATGCTCGGAAACCTAAATAAGTAAAAAAATAAGATTACTTTAGTATAATATAAAGAAAATCAAATATATGAGTGTATATGTACGAGCGACTTATACTTATGTATATATGTGTGTTACACTTGTATGTGTGTGTAGGTTATAAAAATCGAATTTAATACGAAATACGATCTTTGAAGACATAATTATGAAAAATAATTAATTAGAGCATCATTAGAGATAGTATTAAGTATCGATACCGTGGAAAAAAGCAGAAATTAGAAAAAGATATTGTTAAGTAACATTGGCGAGATGTGACGCGAAGCCGGGGAACATTGATGGTTATATTTTTACGGATAGCTTTCGAACTTTTTAATATTTCGTTTTGAAAATACTCACGTATAAAAATCTTGCTTGTAGCTTTCGTTTGATATATAATAGGAAGGTATACGTTAGAAAATATCTTTTAATTACCTGAGATTACCGGGACGACGAAATATCCGTGCGATCTCTAACACCGACGCCGTGAAAAGAAAGAAGGAAAATACTCAAAAAGCGCTGATTGGCTGATAATTATTTCAGACATCATGTGACCAATTAGAAGTTCATATGTAGTTGCAAATTCAAATTATTACTAATGTTTTATACACGCACACAAGCTTGCCGTCACACGTACGTAATTCAGCTTTCTTCATGACCACGCTAGTCAAGCTTGATATAATAATTTATTTATTAAATAAATCAAAAACTTATTCTATTTTTCTATTAGGTGTATACGTTCCTTGTTAATATTTAAAAAATAACGAGTAGAATATACACTAAAAACTTTATCACATCGCAATGTTCTAATTTAAATATTTTTTCAATTTTTATGTAATTGCTTAAACTAATGTACATTTGTTTTAACGTTCCTATACAGTGAAAACTTTGGAAGGGAAGATTTTCATTTAAAAGTATATCACATCGAAATTATTTTATATTCAAAGTATGTTAATAAGAATGTAATGTTTAAACCAGTAAATATGTGTTTAAACAATCTGAAATATAAGTAGAATGTATTAGAATATAAAAATAATTTTTAATTAATCGATGGAGAGAATATAATCTATGTATCATCCTCTTTGAAATTCTTTTTTAGACTGACACGTGTTGTCTACGTTTATATGACTTCCCGAAAAAGGATATTCGATTTATTACGAATATTATTCTTGTTATACACATGCGCTACATACGTACGAAAATTCATATAAACAAAATTTAATAAAAGTACTTTCATAGACAACAATGTGTCAGTCTGAAGGAGAATTTCGAAGAGGACGGTACATAGATCATATACTCCGAACTTTTAGACAACAATAGACATTTGCATCGATTAATCGACACTAACTCTTATTACCGTCGGTAACGGTAGTTTTTTACTTTTAAAATATCGACCGTCGGTAATAAAGTGAGCAATTATGGATTTTGATTGAGCAATTAAGAGCACTTATTCATTTTTTTCTACTGTTGCGGTTCTATGCCAACTTTTTTGTGCTCTTCTGCATTTTTTGATATATCCTTGTATAACATATTATAATTGCTCATATGTAGGTAAGTTACCGACGTACGATAGGTACAGAATTTTAAACGCAGATGGAAATACAGCACGTGCACGCATTATACACGCGATACGATATCTATATTGAAGCTTGACGATCCTGGCTCGTCGTTTGTGCCACTAGTCATTCAGCAAAATGGGGGTACGGTAGGATGCATTCTTTCGTGTCGAATCGCGCGAAGAAGCTGTGTGATTTGTAATATCTCGTGAATAATAATAATAAATCATTACGATTACGATGAGGTTATACGAGGCTACCTAAAAAGGGATGATCATCTAATCGATTATATTAGTTCGTTCGTCGTTCGTCGAACGTAAAAAAAAAGGGGAAAGAGATAAAGATTAAAGAAAAAAAAGAAAAATATTCGATCGAGAGTGCGTCGAGTGCCTAACTTCGTGTCTGTCGTTGTCGTCGTTGTACGGTGGATTTGACACTTCGAAAAAAAAAGAAAAGAAAATAAAAAATCAAGAACTCGTTATATTACACCCCGCCTCCCCCTTTTTACGTTTCTTTATATTTTGTCTTATTTAATTTATTTTCACGATACACATACACGACACACACATACATACGTACGTAAGTTTTGATTAATTAATTAAATCTTTTTTGGAGTTGTGTCGAAGCTCGTTATGTCTGGAAATCATAAAACGTTTAATAATAAAACAAAGTGTCCTTCGGAGTACGTAAAGTTAAATATCGGTGGTTCTTTGCATTATACGACTTTGGGAACATTACAAAAACATGACACGATGTTACGCGCCATGTTCAGTGGTCGTATGGAGGTTCTTACCGACTCCGAAGGTAAGATATTTTATGTAAAATATAGAGTTACATGTTAAATCAATTTCAATAATACCTTTTTTCTTTCCTATTCACGATTAACACGATATATCGTTGTACAACGATATTGTATTTATCCTCGATAAACGTTCGATCATTTCGAGATCATTAACCGTGCGGCCGCCATCTTTTTTTTCTGTTTTGATATGTTCTATCTCTTTCTACACAAAAAGTACATATTTTAAATATTAAAATATTATATTGAAGTAATATGCGTGCATATTAAGTGACGTATTAAGTGTAATATAGTATCATATCAAGAATAAATTATAGTAAGAGATATTCATTGCGTTTAAGTGACATATTGAGAATTTTTATTTGCTGTCAGTTTGTATGAACTATTAAACACTATTCTCATAAATTCAAATTATATAGATTTTCTTTTCTTTATAAAATAATATGCACTTTATTTGAACACTAGAGGGATGATCTTCACTAAAAATATTATTTTTTTGTATTTATTAAATTACTTTTTTTTAATAGCAAATTATTGACACAGTTGTTTTTAAGTTATATTTATAAATTTTGCTATAGGATGGGTATTAATTGATCGGTGTGGAAAACACTTTGGTACAATATTGAATTTCCTAAGAGACGGTTCAGTTCCATTGCCAGAAAGCGCCAAAGAAATGGCAGAACTTTTGTCGGAAGCTAAATACTATTGTATCAGCGAGTTAGCAGAATCATGCGAGCAAGCGCTTCTGAGAAAAGAACGCGAGGCTGAATCCATTTGTACCGTCTCATTGATTACGTCTCAAAGAGAAGAACAACTTCTTATAAGTAATACTGCTAAGCCAGTAGTAAAACTTATTATAAATAGGCACAATAACAAATACTCATATACAAGGTAGTATTATAAATAATTTCTGTAGTTAAGTTATTTGACGACGTAAGTTAAGGCATTCTCTTTGAGAAAATTAACAATAAATATATATGTAATCTTTTATATCATTCCAGTACATCAGACGACAATCTATTAAAAAATATAGAATTATTTGATAAAATGTCTCTTAGATTTAATGGTAGGGTGCTATTTATCAAGGATGTTATCGGTTCGAGTGAAATTTGCTGTTGGACATTTTACGGCCATGGGCGTAAAGTAGCCGAAGTATGCTGCCATTCGATTGTATATACAACAGATAAAAAACATACAAAGGTAAGATTTAAAATCAATGAGATATATCTATCTATCTACCTATCTGTAATGTGCGAATCCACTCAAAAATATACAACCAGTAATGACCTTAAATTCTTTGATATTCAGGTCGAATTTCCAGAAGCTCGCATTTATGAGGAAATGTTAAATATTTTATTATACGAACATCGTAATGGACCAGATCAAGAATTAATGCAGGCAACATCTTCTCGTGGTGCTGTAGGTGGTGCACCACCTTGTACATCCGACGAAGAAGAGGGTGAGCGTTCCGGTTTGGCTCGCCTTCGCTCCAACAAACAAAATACCAACTGACCCAGCCTGCCCATCCTTAACACGTTAAGCGCTAAGCCTCTTTTGTTGAGTTTTCCATTTAGGCCACGATGAATACTATTGGCCATAGAAAAACACAGAAATGTTACCCATCAGTGACCAACATGGCCTGGATAGAAAGTCTAAAGCTGGTTGCTCTGCAGGAACTGGCATGGCGTTTAACATGTTAATCCGCAATATCCAGCAATTTGTACAATTTTTAATGTTGTTCGCTCTCTTAAAACTCTAACTAATATAAAATAGGATAAACATACATATATTAGAGAAAGACAGGAGATGCAACACACACATAGACACTAAAAAGAAACAATTCGGTGTGCCCTTGCTCCACATTCTTTCTATCTTTCTTTTTATTTTTTTTTTCTTTATACAAAAATACGTAAATTACATTGCTAAACTATAAAAACTAAACGACAGGCTATATCTCATTGAATTTTGTATCGCAATAGTAGTTTTTTTGTTATTATTTGTTGCTGCTGCTGCTGCCGTAACGGTGTATCTTAATTCCTCACATGTTTAAAATAGTATTTAAATTAATGTCAAAGCAGAATGACTAACTCACCTTTTTAGATATGTTCTACCTGTTAAAGTTAAAATGGACTACATTTTTTCAGACTTTTATTGTAGAATTAATGATATATATACACACGGGAGATTAGATATCTAAGAACTTTTCATGTGCCAAACATTATATTACGAGTCTAAATTGTCATTCTGCAATGAATGGAATTACTAAATTACAATGCATTTTATATCATATTAGAATTGCACTGTTACTTCTGTTATGAGTATTAGATATACTATTATTATTATTTCTTATTATTATCATTATTATTAATATTATTTATAATATTATTATTATTATTTTTATTATTATTACTATTATTATTATTATTATTATTATTATTATTATTATTATTATTATTATTACTACAATCATCATCGTCATTTATTACTTTTACCACCATTACCTGCAACCACTTTTCAATTAGTACTACATTTTATTAATATTATATTATTATAATCGTTGCTTTCAAAATGACGTTGTCATTTTCATTGTCACTACTATTTTCTTTTATGGTATTATAATTACTACTATTATTATTTCATCATCATCATCATCGTCGTCATTGTCACGATCATTGAATTTACTCGTAACTTGCATATGCAGACGGATTGTTAATTCCTCTCGTTTAAGGGGAATTTAGTTTTAATGAAGTACATATTATAGATTTTAAAATATTTGTGATAGAAAAAATTTCATGATATCGCAATTGTTGATAATAATGAATTTAATTCATTACTAATATGTATTATATTCTTCGACGTGTCGACGAGGGTGCTTATTTATGTTTATCTATGCTATGTTATAATAATTATTATTATTATTATTTCCATGCAAGTTAAACGTTGAATGCTAATCTCGCATATTTATTGAGCTCTTTATTTTTTTCTGCACAAGCAATGTGTAAATATATTAACACAATTATCTTTTTATAATTTAACCGTTTGAGTTCCCGCAATTTTTAGAAAAATCGTATCGACAAATGCTATGTGGTTCGATAACGTATCAATTTTGCATTGCGAACCAATAACGTGACAATTTTCAACAAGAAATTTTAGCAATGCTGCTTGGGACTCAAACGATTAATTATTATATGTTCCTTTATTTTTTTGTTTATTATTAAACGATGAAATATCCGGCCTATTAGCTTTAATAATTTTTTAATAACAATTTAATATAGCTCGACAACACAGTTTCAATCCAACTATTTATTTACATATATCGATATATATGAATTTTTATAAAAATAGAGTTTGATAGATTTAGTTTTGCTAGTATTTATTGATTTGTTCTATTAACAGCAATGCATCACGCCTCAGAGTACGTTTTCTAATTGTCATTCGATTACTATTCCTTATCGTATATTCTATTATTATTATTATTATTATTATTCCTAATTCTTCAACACTTTTTATTGCAAAGTAATATTTTTCATTTAATGAATGTAAAATTTGACTACTTTTCATTAGGATGAGATGCATTAAATTTGTATGTTTTCATTTTATTTTATTTTTATTTCGAGTGCTTATATGTTTGGATAAAGTATTAAACTCGTTGATTATTAAAAAAAAAAAAAAAGAGAAGACTGCAAACAATAATCTATAGACTGTTCCAAAAAGCAAAGTTTGTAAATCTAATTTAAATGCAACAATAATTAATAATTAAGTGCTTTGTTTTTCTTCTATTTAATTGTTGTATTATCTCTGTTCTTATTTCTGTATTATCTCTTATTAATTAAAATAGTAAACACATTTCCTCTTATAAAATTATATGAAATTTTCAATTTTATTATAAAATAATATATGGCAGAGATTATACAACTGTTTAATCGAAAAATCTTAGAAAGCTTTATACATGATTGTAGTAATAACGATGCGAACAAATATTGACCATATAATAAATTATTTTTGTAAAATTATTTTTTCTATCGTATATAAAAAATTGAGATAATGTCAAATATTTTTAAAAGAACTAATCAAGACTCAGAATTTATTTTTCGCGTTGATTATCATCACAAATGTGTGATGCTGGGATCTCGATAGAAATTGGTATGTCGCAAATATATGACACCTGTAGCGAACGTGTTAACAATTATTTTTCGAAGAATATAACTAAATCGATAAAGAAACAAAATATTTAGATTTATATATTTGTATGCAAAATGTTTGTTCATTCTTATTACTATGGTTTATTGTATATTGCTATGTTCAATTCAATGACATATAGTATGGACGTATTATAATTTAACCCTTTCTACACCAATGTAATCCATGAGACTGCAACATTTAATTATAAAAAATAAAAAATAAAAATATACATATAAATATAGAAAATTAATAAATCTGATAATAAATATGAAAATATAATTTATACTTTCTATTTGCATAAATAGTAGTAGAAGTCTTTGGAATAAAAATATATAGAAAAAATCTAGCAGTCGTTGAATCTGGTTTGTTAAGGGTTGAATGTTCAATTATACGATATAATTATTTATGTCGTTTAAAATTTTCATCAATATTATATTTCTTAATAATATATTTATGTGATTATATAAAAAGAAAAGAAAAAAAGTATCTTATACAAAACAAGTAAAACTAGGGGGGGAAAGGGGCAGTTATTATATTAACTATTTAAGTCCCAAGTAGAGCGACCATGCTCTTCAGATTTCATATTGAGAAGGCCCAACTAACATTTGATTGTTGTGAACAACAACATTCAATTTTTTCCAACAAGATTTTTGTAAGGAGCACTGGGACTCAAATCGTTAATGTAATAATAGTGATTGATGAATACGACAGGGTGTTTTTTTTGTAAATGATAATAAAACAAAAAAAGAAACAATAATTACAGTATTACCAGATATTACTAATATCTAACTAATAATACAAATCTACAATACACGGCATGAGACTAAACAATTTTAGACCATTCTTAATGTGTGATATACAAATAAGATTATATATTTAGAGATTATAGATATATCGTTATATATATTATATTATAAATATCTAAAATAATTTTTAAATAGAACGTTAAGCGAAGTAATATATATTATATATAAATATATATATATATTTGGATGTATGTATGCACAGGTGGACAGGGACAAACAGACAGAGGGAGAGCGAGATTTAAATACATGCTGCAGCTAGAGAAGTGATTACAATTTATAAGAAAGGAAATATGTTGCTTATAATTTAAACAATACTTTTTTTTATCAATAATTAAATTAGAACAAAATTAAGATATATATTGTTTATGTAGGATCGAACAACTTCCATACCCAAATAATAAAATAGATATTCATGAGGAAATTAACCAGAAAGTTCTATATAGTTTGAAAGTTAGTTTAGTTGGCTGGAAAGTGAAAGACTTGGGTTCGTGTTCAGGATCAGTCCGCAATAGCCCAATTTTTACTCGAATCCTACATTTACATATATCTTTCGTTTGAGCTGAATTATGATTTTGCAGAAAAATTATGTCTAGTATAACGTGTTAAAAAGAAAAAGAAAAGAAATATTTTAAATTGTGTAATACTATATGCGCGTTTAATATTATATATATATATATGTCATTATTATTGCGTCAAAAATATAATTATTGTTTAATAATTATATTTTTTATATCTATATTATAGTTTTTAAAAGTATATTTCAACTTTTAATTTTATCCTTTGCTGATTGAAATACGGTATAGTCTTCCAATAAATTGTTCTATTTAAGAAATACATTTAAATACGTTTCAATTTGCGATAACATAAATAATGTTAATATATGACGGAGATAACTCTTAATATGCCAAAACAAACTAATCGATTAGAAACGAATTTAATTAATACATTTCTATTTTAATTGTAACATATTCTCTAATCATTTTTATTAACATTGGAATGCGAATGTTTTCTACTTTATTATGATTCATAAATATTATTTAAATTATTCCTAAAGTGTTCATACAAAAGTAGTGTTCTTTAAATTGATTTCTTCTTTACTGTTACTGAGACACAAACATTAAAAGAGTATTAAAGTGTAATTACAAAATCTGATACATATAATAATTGAAAATCAGGGCTTCTCAAACTTTTCTGCTTGGCAACCACCTTATTTATCTAAGTAAATATTGTTACTAGTATTTGTTAATAATAAATCATAAAGAAAATTTATTTGAAAAAAATTCTTTGGTTTATATCACGTTTTAAAGACAAGTTAAAATATTCATACTAATTTTTTACTTTTGCTAAAATTTCTGTGAACTCCTAAATTTAGTTAAGTGATTCCATATAGAGCCGCAATTCATGCTTTGAGAAATCCTGTTTTTAATTATAAACTACGTGCCAAGAATCAAATACCATCTTCTATTTTCTATAGATGATACTTGGTGTATGCGAAATAATATATAATAATTAAAAAAAATATATTTGTGCCCTGTATTAAAAAGTTTTAAAATGTATAACAATATACGTTATTATATTTGCAGTTAAAATTATATTAAATGTAGAATACAATGTGTTTATATGTAAAAAAACAAACATAACATTTTTCCTGTGCTTTTTATACCTTATATTGTTAGGCAGGACTAATCTCTATAAAATATTTCAATTAAAGAGTCAATGAACATTGACACAATTATTAAAAATTCAATTATTATGAATGAAAAAGAATAAAAAGATATATATTTATGAGAAAATGATTTACTATTAATATATCTCTATATAAAACTATTATATATAGACATTTAAATGTATTCAAACGAATAGGTTATTTTTGATTATAACTATTTGATTTTTTAAACAAATTGTTTTTTTACGTACAATTCAATAATATAAAATTCTATCTCGACTTACCTCTCAAAAATTTTAATTACAATAAGATATTTCTAATAATTAAATAAGTTTATAATTTCAAAAATAAAGCACAATAACGACACTATACAATAATATAAACATTGCAGTACTAAAAGTCGCTTATTAACTGAGAGATTTCAACGATCATTAGTAACGTAAATATCCGCTAGAATGCAATGCGATAACACGATAACGGGTGTAAAAAAACCAGAATTTCTTTGTCTAAAATAACACGATACTAAGGAATGTTCTTTTATTAGAATGTCGATACTATTATAATACGAAACGATTATTTGATGTTTTCATGTTAAACGAATTCAATACTATGTAATAATTATACATTATTTTCCATAAAAACGATTGGCAGATAAGATAGAAACATCAGGATCACGCGTTCCCCCACGCTACAATACAACCTATCAGGAAAGTTGATCGCTCATAGTCGATTGGTTAATAAACACGAGCCATCTCCGAGAGCCAATGACAATCGAGTAGTACGTTGGATCGCCCCACCTACTAAAAAACAATAAGCCGGTGGCGCTACTTATCCGTTAGCGTAAAACACGAGTAGCGTTAGTCTCGCGCAGCACATTGCACGGTGTACTGGATAAGCGTTGATAAGTAAGATTAAAAAAACTGTCTCGTGCAAAAAGTCTGAGAGACCGGGTTTGACGCGAATTATTCTAATAGTGTGTTTAAAAAACCACTATCCGCGTATACGTACGTACACATATATATAGAAACATAGACACTCGACGTATAACAGATGCGCTTAATTAGGTGAAGAACAGAAGAAATTCTACGGATAGATGAATAGAAGAGGAAAAAAGATAATTTTCTAAGTACGACACGTTATTGCTTAAAGAGAAAGAGAGGGGGGGAGGTACAGTTAGAAAGAGAATAAAATAGACATTAAATAGGAGAGGTCTTGTGTTAAGAACGCGCACGTTGCCTTTCAACTTTGTTTATCTATCGATTTTCCTCGTCAAGAGGAGAGAACGCAGCCAGACATAACGATTCGTCGCTACGAAAGTAAGGAAAGAGACATATATTTGCACGTGTATATGCGTGTGAGTATATATAATAGAAAATAGAAGAAGAAGAAAAATTATCGGTGGGAATGAAATAGATTTGTCCGTCGATGCAATTTTATCTCCCATATTAATACATAAAAACGAGGACAACACTAATTTACTCATCGTCGTATCAAATTTTCATTAAAAGGAAAAACTTATTTCGGAGTAAAAAACTACGTATGAATTAAACTCGGTTAAAGTAGACTTTACCAAAAGTGGTCCCGCGCGCGCGAGATATTAACTTCATTTCGAAGAAGAAGAAGAAGAAGAAGAAAAGGAATAAGAAGAGGAAAAAGATAGAGAAGATAGAAAAGGTAGAAGGGAGGAGCCGGTAAAAGATTTCTCGTATCGAGGGACTCGCCTATGTTACAGTACTTCATCGGTAAGTTTTCACAATTTCGCAATTGTTTCAATTTTCTAAAGAACGAGAAAGAACGCGTTACAAAACGAGAGAGAAAGAAAAAGAGGAAGATAATAAAGATAAGTAGAGAGATATCTATCTACTATCAGTTTAGACGTAGCATGCAAAATGCATTTATACGCGTGTATGTGTGGGTGATAAAGGAGAGTCCACTTAATATCAGTTTCACGAATTCTCTTTCTTCCTCTCTTTCTCTCTCTCTCTCTCTCTCTCTCTCTTTCTGCGTGTATCGATAAAGTAAAGTCGTCCGCCCTTTTGATTTTCCATTTTACTTCGCGGATGATAAAGAAGAAAGAAAGAATACAAAAAAAAAAAAAATATTAAAAGCAGAAATTGTTTTTTCTTCGCAAAATCGAGGTCACGGGTGGCGTGATACGAGAAATGTTTTTCTTTCTGTTGCCCCGATGTCTAAATTTTTTTAAACGTGTCTCTTTCTCTCTCTCTCTCTCTCTCTCTCTCTCTCTCTCTCTCTCTCTCTCTCTCTCTTTAAGGGGTTATCAAACGTATATCCCTTGTTCTATATTTCACTCCCACTTAAAGAGTATTAGACAGAGATACGTATATATTTTCACACGAGGGCTCTCGACCTTAATTCGAGGACGCGAACCGGGATTGTGCACTCTAACCTCCATGTGTTTGCCTGTCCGTCTGTCTGTCTATCCGTTCGTCCGTCCATCCATTTGCCGCTCGGTTGCCTCGTGCCCATGATATGATGCTGTAATGACGGCATAGATACCGGTTCGCTGTTGTATGATGTCCGTCAGCCTATCATCTTCCGTCTTTTTTACACGCGATCGTACGCTTCCGTCGTAAGTCATTCTCCTCTCACCTGATTCGTTCGACGAAATTCATGCACAAGAGTTTGTTGTTCCTTTTTTTTCGCGCGTGTCACAAAAACAAAAAAAGATAAAAAAAACGATATGAATTTGTTGCGATCCTATGAGTTTTTTCTCCCCCCGACCCTTTCTCTCTCTATTTTTAATTCATTCGAATATTGTTATTTTTAAAAAATCTAATTTGTTTCTTCTTCCTCTTCTCTTTTTCTTCTTTTTCTTGGATTTATTTTTTTTCTTTTTCTTTCTAATTTACGGGATTTTTTATTCGGTTTATTGTTTCATTATTTCGTGAATTATTTCATTAATATTTATGTCATTAGTTTTTATCTTATTGATCGATGATTAATCTTTTTTGTTGCATTACCGATCGATTTAAATAATTTATATTAATTGGAAAAATCTATATATTTATAAATATTAATAAAATCAATGAGATCATTTTATTTTAGTATATTATAAGTGACCGAGATTTCCGGATGGATCAATCTCAGGGAGAATATTGTGCTTGCGCTTTATAGTACCTATATACATATACGGAAGGATTTCACGAGTTGCCAAATGAAGAGAAGACTGCATAGCAATGAACTAGATATGTTGGACGAAAAGAATTTGATCGATAACGGGTGGTCTTTCATCTTTCGCAAACAAACATTTTTTTTATTTTTATTTTGTTTTCTTCTCGTTAAATCACGATCGATTTCGAACATATACAATCGAGATTTACGATGTTAAAATAAACACGCATTCTTTAAACTTTTATTCTTATTTTTCATAAATAATATAAGGTTTAATTTAATAAGAAAAATATATTTTGGCATAGAAAATGAATTTCAGCGTGTATTAAACATATGTTTATCGTGTTAAAATGTTTATAAGTCAATTTATTTTATAGATTAATTTTTTATTTCTCATTTTTTTAATACTTTCATTGAAAAAATTATTTCTCGAGCTGATCTTTCACTTTTTATTTCTTAGTATTTAATTATTCAATAAAAAAAACATTGAATCTCAGCGTTTTTCATTTAATTAATTATAAATGCTGAAATCACAGAAAAATGTGGGATTGGCATTTTTGTTTCCATACGTCAAAGATATTGCTAAGATAATGCATAACGCTTCGTGCATGCAAAATTATTTTACGTGTAATAATCGTAGTGTTTACTCGATCGTTATGTTAAAATACAATCACGAACATTAACGGTAATTGCATTGATTAGTTTTAAGAAAAACTTTTTTTTTCTTTTTTTTTTTGAAATATTAAAGTTATTGCGAATAAACAAATAATATATTTTACGTGTACGCCGAAAAATGTACAGGAAATTAGGCTTAATTTCTTTCATAGTCGTAAAAACCAAAAAGAAACTTTTTCTGACTTTGAACTTAAGAATCAGAAAAAAAACGAAATAAAGTAAACTTAAAAAATGGCAGACTTTTTTTTACTTTCGGCATACATTTTAAATATTTTATGACAAATAATTTATTAGTAGGATTGATAGAAGAAGAAAAAATCACTTTCACGAGAGCGCATTTTATTATTGGCTGAAATCCTTACGTTGATTACTGTATATATTAATCCAAAGCAAATAATGACTTCTTCGGTGAAAAATGACACATACCACGATAATTTGCATGAATAATTACATATTTAATTTTGATTTTATACGTTGTAAACAAAATGATTTTAAACAAATTTCCTCATAGATAATTTATTCGCGAATATTTAATATTAATACTTTGTTTTACACTGTTAACATTTGTTTGCGATAAAATATGAATTATTTATATTTAGGTAAATATGATTTATTCATATTTGTTAGATAATTATATGTTTATAATAATAATAATTATGATAATCGTTTATATTATGTTCTATAAATGAAGAGGTTGGATTGAAAAGTTCTGTACCCAAAGAACAAAAAATGTTTTATTAAAAAAGAACATTTTTACTTTTAGGTATGAAACTTTTTAACCGACCATTTATAATAATAAGTAAATAAATAAATAAATAAATAAATAAAAAACCATCATTGACGTAATTGTTTGTTCTTTGTTTGTGCAGAATAAATTCACAATCACGACGAGAGACGAGAAGCTGATACGGACAACATACTTCTTCGTGAGGGTGTGTGTGATAAATAAACGAAACTGAGTGAATATAAAAATAAAATAAAAAATAAAAGAATCTCTTTCTCTCTCTCTTTTTCTCACACAAGATGAATAAGATGGATTACATGGAAGTAACTTGCCCGAATTATTCTTACGTATTTAATTTTGAAGAAAAGTTTATGCATCAGGATACAAGAGCTTGGATGTTGAAACATTGGACAAGTGCATTTTATTATTGTGGTATATATATGATATTAATATTTGGTGGTCAACATTACATGGCTAGTAGACCGAAGTTTGAACTACGCGGTATTCTCACCCTATGGAACACCCTCCTAGCATCATTTTCGATTATTGGATTCACCAGAACGGCCACTGAATTCATTCACGTTCTCAGGAATCATGGACTTTATTACAGCGTTTGTATACCAAGGTAAAAATCATTTTAATATTATTTCATCGTTCGTGTGTATATAAGGTGGCACAATGAGAACTGCAATTTAAACTTGTTATTGAAAATTTGTATTCAAAGGAATCGTCATTTGTAATAAAATCCTATTCCTACTATTCGATCGATATCATTTTCTACAGATAATTTACGCATCTGCATTAATTCATTGGTATCGATGAGCAAGAACTCTTTTATAAACAAATACTTGGTTTATATTTCATTGATTTAAAGTTGCAATTCTTGTGTTGCGTTATACTCTTTATTATAATAATGTGTTTTCTTTTTTTTTTTATATAATTTTCTTTTCTAATTTCAAAAGTAATAAAGAATAAAATCGGTTGCCCGAGACATTCGTGCCGATTTATAAATATACCTATATGTATTATTTCATTTCTTCTTTTTATAAATATTAACATTAATAATATTTTTTTATTTTTATAATACCTGGATGTGTCGAAAAGTTTTGACATAGAAACAATTCTTTTCGATATGATTTCTTTTTGTTAAAAACAAAAAACAAATATTTTCTTTTTCGTTGAAGCTCAAGACTTTTCAACCCACCCTTGTATATTTTAAACTTTCGCATTCGAAAGTTTTATTTTTATTTTTACTGATATTAATATATATAGACATTCGATATACAATTTTATTTAAAAATATAATATTATATATTATATTAGTAATTATCTTATTTAACGAGATAATAATAAATAAATAAAATATCCTCGGTTAAGGGAGGGGAGGGTTTCCTCGGTAATATATTACATCATATGTTTAAAAGGTTAATTAAACAAATTTACAAAAAATGAATGAAAATAATTGTGAATCTTTCATCTTCTTTTTTTTTTCTTTCTATGAGAAATGTCAAGTGTATTTTAATTCTCTCTGACACGAGTATTAGTTATCATAAAAGTGACTCATTATTTCAAGGAAATGCCCGCAGAAATTCTCTTATATCTAAAAAAGCAAAGATTATGAAACTTTAATATAACTCGTAGAATATAAATAAGTGTTCATTATTTAAAAAAAAAAGTAAGTAAACGTGTGCGTGAAGATATTTAACATAACAAGGTATAATCAGTTTTTTTATTATTTTTTTTTTTTACAAAATGAACCAATGATTATAAAAATTATGTTTTAGTTTTTTATTTTACATCTTTTTGTTGTTAATAGTAATTGTATTTAAAGAAAATATTAAAAAAAAAAATTAATAAATATTATGTAATTTTATTATTTTGCAATAGGATTTTGCTTTGAGGAACACAAGTAATGTCATTTTCGTAATTATAATATATTTATGTAATTATGTTAAAAAACTAAATGCTAGTAAATGAAATTTAAGGAAGTTACTAATATATTTGTAAAGAAAATTTGTTTCTTTGTTTTAAGAAATTGAATTAATCAAATCCGACAAATCGAGATTATTTGAAAAATCTTGGATTCTAAATAAATAATCTTCTTTTATTTATTATTGAAAGATACGAAATTACTTTCCGAACAGTATAATATTTGTCGAGACTCATTTAAACTTAACGTAACTGGAGTCTTAGTTTTACGATTAAAGAATAAATAAGAAATCAAAATCTTTAAATGTTTTGAAAATAAAATAATTGATATTGAAAATCTCTCAGAGAACAGTTTTAATTTGTATATATATATATATATTTTATTTACGTATATTGTATAATTTAATCAATAAGAAAAATGTTTTTTATCTCAGATTTTCATAATTGTTTTAAATAGAAATATGTATAAAATTGTATTTATCATCATCATTCGATGTCGATCGTTTTTTTAGATAGATAAAAAGAGAGAGAGGGAAATAGACAGACAGACAGATAAATAGACAGTGAAATAGTATTGAAATAGAAGATGAATTTCATGAAGCAATAATTATTTCTTATCTCAGAGATTTATATGAACATGTAAACATGAAAAAAATTTGTTATTGAATCTCTCTCTTAATCCAATTAACATTAGAATCATTTTGAAAGATTATAACTATAATAATAATCTTAAGAATTGCGAAGAAATCATCCGATCATTATGAAAGTTGTTTAATCATATTTTTTTTATATATACTTTCTTTATATTTTGAATTATGTAAATACGTGTAGAAATATCGTATTATTTATAAATAATAATAATTAATTTATAATTATTTGTTCTTTTGTATAATTGTAAGTTAAGAAAGATTCAACTTAGGAAGAAATATTTATTTTTCGATAAAAACACAATTATTTTTCTTTATATTTTGAATTATTTATAAGGATTATTTTCGTAAATGTTTATATATTGAATCGAATGTGTGTCACAGTTATATTTTTTATAAGATTAATTTTATGTATTAATCATGTGTATTTAAAAGAAATTATAAAACATATATAAATGGATTTTGAATTATAATATGTGCACCAATATTAACAAATTTGTATAGAAATATTTTTAATTTACATCAAATTCATTTCAATTGATTCATTCAAACTTGTAAATTAGGTATTCTATCGATTTAAATTAGCATAAATTACATTAATTCTTTCTAGACATATTAGATGAAGCTATCATTTTCATTAGATTTGAAAATAAAATATCTTTCAATAAAAAATACTTTAATAAATTATTAATAGATCTTATTTACATAATATGACGTTAATTTCTCCTAATAATAATAATAATCGTCATCATCATCATCATCATCGAAATAATTATTATAATTGATTCATGCATTCATATTAATTCAAACTTTCTATTTTGTTAATCAAATCTTTTGCGAAATATCATTACAAATATGTTCGATAAAATGCAATGTCGAAAGCTTATGCCACGTATACGTGGGTGGATTGGAAACTTTTGTGCGTACCATAAAAACAAATTTTTTGTTTATTTCAGTCCAATTCCCTTGTGTTTTAAAAAGAAAAATTGTTTAAAAGAATATGGTGTTTAAAATAATACGGTAAAAAACATGGATATCCTGTATCTATACAAAACTAGGTTGTAAAATTTTTTGAGATTACGTGGAAAAATAAAAATGCGTTTGACCGAGAAACAAAACATTGATTTTACGTTAAACTCAAAATTTGTCAATTCACCCACGTATATTAAACTGAAACAATAATCCGTTCTTATATTTTCCTGTATTTTGAAAACCAATGTTCTATTAGATGTACTATTCTATCGGATCTAATCAACGAATCAAATTTCAATTTCATACTTTAAGTATTCGCCTACTCGTGAATTTTTATATTACTTAGTTAAAGTATGTAATTATGTGTTCTTTCATACTTTAACAGATCAATAACATATATAAACTTACAATTTAGCTGTAATAATTATTAAAAAAAAAAAAGTAACTATAGAGATAAATAAATAACTAATCTTGATTTTCGTATTGGAATGTTTTAGTTTCATCGTTCAAGACCGAGTGTCGGGCTTTTGGACATGGATGTTCGTGTTATCGAAGTTACCCGAGCTCGGTGATACCGTGTTCATTGTTCTACGTAAACAACCATTGATATTTTTACATTGGTATCATCATATTACCGTGTTGCTATATTCATGGTTCTCTTACACGGAATACGCATCTTCTGCAAGGTGGTTTATCGTAATGAATTATTGCGTACATTCGTTGATGTACAGCTATTATGCTTTGAAAGCAATGCGTTATTCGCCACCTAAATGGATCTCGATGCTGGTCACGGGATTGCAATTGTCCCAAATGGTGATGGGCTGTGCTATCAACGTCTGGGCTTATCAGTACCTGAAACAAGGACAGTCAGAGTGTCATATATCACGACTCAATATCAGGCTTAGCCTGGCTATGTACTTCAGTTATTTTGTCCTATTCGCACACTTCTTCCATAAGGCCTATTTCAGCAGAGGCTCAAGTAAATCGAGCAAGAACAAATTGTATACTAATGGAACTATTACCACGACTGATGATCATATGATCGCATCTACGAAATACGCGAATGGTAAACTGAAGGAAAATTAAGAAAGAGAAGAAGAAGAAGAAGAAGACAACTATTATTATACAACAATAATAACAAAATTTTCGGTGGGAAGAAGAAAAAAAAGAAGTCAAGAAGAGTAACAAAATAAATAAAGGAAAAAAGAGAGAAAGAGAGAGAGAGAAAACACACAGTAACGCATAACATTTATGGTGCTCGCTAAATGAGGAAGCAAATAATATTTGTGTTATGGGGGGAAGCTTTCTACATTTCATGCGAACCGACATCACTTTTTCGTTCTTAAGAGTAACATAAACGTACCCTTCCTTTTTTCTCTTTTTTTTTTGTAGTTTTTTTTTTATATTATTATTATAACATATATGTATATATATATGAATTTATTTTGTTGTTTCTTATTTGAAACGTATCTCTCGCGGTATCCGTGTATTATTGTCACTCTCAGTTAAAATGAAACTTTGATGTTGTAATAATCGCGATTCGTTCGGGAAAAAATTTTCCATTTATTATTATTTTTATTTTAGTTTATTTTATTT
Organism: Polistes fuscatus; assembly: GCF_010416935.1. Lineage (NCBI taxonomy): Eukaryota > Metazoa > Arthropoda > Insecta > Hymenoptera > Vespidae > Polistes > Polistes fuscatus. The sequence continues at coordinate 3,556,131 of NW_025112998.1, read as the reverse complement.
TATTTTATTCTTGTTATTTTTCTGTACTTTTTTTGGTTATTAAAAATTATCTTTTTTTTTCCTTCTTCTTTTCTTCTTTTCTTTTCACCGCGCTAATTTGTAATTCACGTATAATGTATCATAGTTTTATCATCATTCGGAGGGTGGTAAAAAAAGTGAGGAGACAAACCTGATAGAATAATTTTTATTTACCTTCTTCCTTCTCCTCCTCCTCTAGAATAAATGATAAATAATAATAATAATAATAAGAAGAAGAATATTAATAATTAAAATAAGAATAATTATTATTATTATTATAGTGATTAAAAATATTAACAATTAATAATACGATAATAAGTTAATTATGGGATCTTTTACTGGTGTCAGAATATTTTGTTTCACGGCTCCGCACAAATTTATTCTCTTAAAATTGTTCGGCAATTTTCAAATCCGCTGTCTGTCACGCTTTAATCATCGATTAGGATAATCAATTGGTTTTTTTTTATTTCGTATCTTAAATTCTTCTCCGTCTCTTTTTTTCAACTGAATGAATTAAAATATTTGAAAAATAAAATTGACGAACAGTATGTGCAAAAGAGAAAGAGAGGGAGGGGAAGTTTGGGAAGAAATATAACAAAGTAAAATATTATTCACTTCCTAACAATATGGCGGGCTCCCTGGCTGATTGATTATTTATTATTATTATTAATTTTCCTTTGTATTTATTTTTCTTTCTTTTTTTTCTTTTTTTTTTTTTTTTCTTACGAGCTCACTCTCTTCGTCGGCCTAGAAAATATTTTTCCTACTACTAACCACTCGGTCGACGTGAGAAAGAATAATTAAAAGTTTACTTAAAAATTTAAAAACAATTTAAAAAAAAATAAAAAAAAAACAATAAAAAGGAAATGAAAGGAAGAAGAAAAACGAGAAAAAAAAAACGAAAAATTATCACGCAGAAAAACACTTCATAAAATAAAAAGCAAAAAAGAAAAAAAAATAGCAAAATAAAAATACGACAAGGAGTTAAATTAAATCGGGGATGATGGGGGGAATGTGTGAACCACTCGCAGAGGGAAGAGGATTTAATACGGGTGTAATCATCGGGATTTTTAATTTTTGTTGGAAAATAATAAGCATAAAAGATAAAGAAGAAGAAGAAGAAGTAAAAGAAGATTCTTGAATCGATTAAAATCGATTTGAAATTGTATCGCAGAGTTTATATGCTTATCATTCGATTTGTTTGTTATTATGTTCTCTCGTGTGTTTAGAAGGCAGACACAGAATATAAGAGAAAAAAAAAAGAGAAAGAGAGATAACGTTAGCGAGCTAAGGTGCCTGTTATGCTGGAAGAGAATTATAATTGATATTGATGATGATCTATTCGCAATGTCACGTAAGTTATTTTTTTTTTCGGACAGATAGGAAAAACCAAAAAAACAACTATCTATCGAATTATTGCAAAAACAATATGAAAAAGTAACTATCAACGAATAAGAAAATATCTGATGCAACAAGTTTGTATTTTCAATGTCAGATAAAAAAAGATTAGAGAGAGATAAAAGGACGAACAAAGCAAAAAAAAGAAATTAGTTAGTTAAACATCGAGACAACATTGTGCATTGTGTAATTCTCGTAAGAAAGAGTCTAATTATGAATAATAACGACGAAGGACAGAATAACAAAAAAATATACTTATTTATTATATTAATCTACATATTCACCTGATCGGAATGGATATGAAAAACTCGTATGATGGTTATGATGTAATGATGATTATAATGTAATTTAAGTCTAGACAAAAATTGCTCTTTCTTACATACTCACACACATACACATACGCGTATACTAATTGCGTATTTTTATAAATCCATCATGTAAAAAAATTGAATTTACATTTTAATTTTTATTAGGTTTGTCTTTCGTGTTCTTTTTTTTCTTTTTTTAATCTTGTATTTGAATAAAACGAATAAGAGAGAAATATGAATTAAAATAGAAACATAGAGTTTGTTTTATTATCTCAATTTCTATCGATCGATTATATAAAAATACTGTTGTTCATGTGCGCGTTATTAGCTCTGCGAAACAAAGAAGTTTGTGCGTTTCCTTTGACAGTTAATATTTAATTTCGTATAAAACGTATACGCGTAAAAAAGTAATACAACATTTAAAACAAATGTTATTTGTCAATGTAAAAAATAATTCAAATTTATTTGGATAATGTGGCTACGTCAATGATGGTATGTGCTCGTTTCTTTTATTAATGTTCATGCCGCCATGATGCTGTTCACGATTTAGATGTTCGTCGGAGTCTTTCTAGCACATGCTAAGATAAGATTTTGATCCAGGATGTACAACGGAAACTATGTATTTATGTAATAATGGGTATGTGTGTGTAATATGTGTGACCGTATATGTTTTTCTTTCTCTTCCTTTGTACATGTAAGAAAGAGAAAGATAAAGAGAGAAAAAGAGAGATATTGTATTAACGAGTGTTATATTGGCGCAGTTGCGATCATTCAACGATCTATGCATTTAACTGTCAACGTGTGTATATGTGCGCGCGCGGGTGTGCTCGCAATTACATTAAATCTACTCTCAATATTTTTTTTTCTTTTATATATAAATATTTTCCATTAGGCATATGTAGATATATTCAATTGTCTTATAAGTTTTTCCAATAAACGATGTAATTCATTTCCGCCATATTGGTTCCTCAATTAATATCGGCCATATTACATTACTTGATTATTTGTCAATAATCAAACCTTTATTTTCAAATTTAATCATATTTAATAATACGTAAATATAATGTGTACTATACTATATTGTTTGATTAACAATTTTCTTTGAAAAAAAAAAAAGTGTATTTTAAATTTAAACTTATTGGACAATTCGATTTATATATGTACATATTTGTTTGTCATTTGAATTTTTGATTTACTACAACCTCGATGTGTAATCTGCACTGAGTGAGCATTTTTTAAATTCTCGCTCGGAACAGAAAAAAAAATTGTAAGAGGGAGAGAGAGAGAGAGAGAGAGAAAGAAAGATGCATGCATGCATGCGTATGGGTAAGAAAAGAAAATTAACAAAAAAAGAAAAAGTTAGCTGTGATGCATTTGTGAGGAAAAAAGGAACGGGATTTGACCCCCTTTTCTTTTTTTTATATAAATTATAAACGTTTGAATAAGTTAAGTATGTAAAGAGAATAAGAAGAAAAAAAAAATAATCGAACCGGATTGGCCGGTTCACGCCATTTCTATTGTACGGTATATGCCAGTTGTTATTGATTCTTGTCATTGTCAAAGAGTTTTGGGATTATATACAAATATTCTGTAATAATAATAATAATAATAATGGTAATAATGATAATAATAATATAATAGTAATATTATTAAAATAATTTCTATTTAGACGAGAAAGAAAAAGGAAAAAAAAATAAAACAGAAAATAGATAAAGGAGAAGAAAGAAAATTAAGAAAAACATATGACGTATTTTGAAATTTCACAATCAGTCAAATTATATAAATCAACATGTTGGTAGTAATTCGTTTCAATGATTTTTTTCGTGTGTTAAAAATATCGGTACACAACAGATGTATGTGTAATTCCTAGAAAGCCTTTTTTCCCCTTCATGAGAGTTCTTTCATGGAACGATTTGACGATGTCACAATGATTACAAACAATAAAGACAAAAGTACGTCCAAATACCGTTCTAAAGAAAGCAGTGGTTCTCAGCGAGGTCGCATTTGTGCATTCGAAGGTCCCTTAGGTGCTTTATACAAGTTTATTTTGATTTATTTGACTTCGTACGATTTATTTGCTATTACGAAATTTATTGAAAATATAATTCGTAAATTGTATTTAACAAAAATAAAAAATAGCTTCCAATGTAGAATAAAAAATACGTTAATAATTAAAAATAATTACTTGCTTAGATGTTAACTAATATATTATAATATTGTTCATAAATTTTCTACGCGAGTAAGTCAGATTTTGAGTTACATAATAAATAAATCTAAGACATCATCAGTTTTTAACACCTAGCGTACCGTACGTTAAATGCGACTTTAATTAAGCTTGATTTATTCATCTTCTTCTTAAATTGCTGGCATCATCGCTTTTTCATTATTTCGTGAAATCTATGCGAATATAATTACCCGTTAACTATTTATCATTATCAAACTTGTTAAATATTTAAACACGTGTAAAACGTCTTTTTCTTTTTCAATCATTTTTGGTATCCTCGTACTTCCCAAAATAAACGAGTCTTCCTCTCCATAAATCATCAAGAGAGAGAGAAGGAAAGAAAGAGAGAGAGGGGGGGACAAAAAAAATGATAAAATTATTCAGAAATGTTAGACCACACTTCGAAGACAGCTAACACAATCGATACGTCGATATTATTATGATGATATTAATGAAAGTCCTAAGAAGTAAAAGTTGCGTGTATGTATGTGTATATAAATGTGTGTATGTGTATGTGTGGCCCATTTAAAGAGAATCACGTTAAGAGATTTGTATTTATTACGTGTAAGAACGAATATTTAAACTTAAAAAAGCATTGCCACAAAGCACAACTCACATACGTCCACATACACGCGTGTATTGTAACGCGTGTATCTCTGTATGTGTGTATGCAAATGTATTTGCATGTACAAGTTAAAATACTACGTGATGTTTTCTTCATTTGTGGGTTACACGATGATCAAAAGTTTAAGTTTCGTTCATCGTCACTTCCTCACAGGAAAATACTTGGCTTCGTGGTGTGTGTGTATGTGTGTATGTGTTTATGACGTATGCTATAAAACATATACAGGGTGAGTTACGTGAAAAAGGAACGCATTCCTCACCGATCATTGCCTTTCTTCTATTATTCGAAACGGAATCATAAGGTTTGCTTTTTTCTTCCTTCTTGAATTTTGTTTTGTTAATTTGATTTTTTATTTTATATTTGCAAATTCATTTATTGATTATAAATATAGATGTTGTGTTTTTCTCAATCCATTTTTGAAATTAAAGATTTTTAGATTATGAGTTTGTTTTTTTTCTTTAATTGCAAAATATTAATATTTCCTATAGAAAAGAAAATTTATGAAGACTTCTTCTTCCTGCCCTTCCCCCCTCCCTTTCATTTTGGTGCACGGTACACAAGAACACGTTGAAAAATTTTTTATCTTATTTCTAATATATTCGTAATTGCACAAATATTTTTCCTATGGTGTGTAACATAAATACATAGATATTAAAAGAAATGTGTGTGTAATGATCGAAAGCTTCAGAAAGTTCGAATTTTTCATTTTCTTTTGTATTCCATTTTGGTATTTTCTTTTGGTTTTCTTAAAATAAAAGAGCTAGGTGTTTTCTATTAGCTCGGATGATTTACAAAATTATGATGAACTTTCTTCTATGTAAATACACATACGTGTTAACGTATACATACATATATCATAAGTGTACATATATAATGCAAAACGAAAGAGAGAGAGAGAGAGAGAAAAAATGCACCGAGTGACAAGACACGTTGCACGTTTGTTAAGAAAAAAAAAAGATCAAATCATTTGTAAACTAAGAAGAAGACATTTATATAAACAAACAAAAAATCGTCTTTCCTTCATTTTTCATCTGATTTTTCTTCTTCTTCTTCTTCTTCTTAATTTTCTCATCTTTATGAAAAAAGAAAAATCAATAAGCTCGATCAAACGAAATAAAATAAAAAAAATGAAAATATTTGTAATAATACTTCGTTGAGAGTAAATGTGAAGAAAAGAAAAAAAAACAAGCATGAGATAATAAAAAAAATCGAATGAATAATTCATTATCATTTTTTTAGTTTATGCAAACCAACACTTCGTAAATGAATTTTAATCATAATCGTTTCAAATGAAAAATAACGCATTTGAAATTAGGAAGTTATATCATCAGTAGTTAAAAATACGTAAGCGTTCGGTTCACGTTTGAAAAAGTTACGTGATAGAAAAAGATAAAAAAACAGGCTGGTATTTATGATTATTTTTTATATTATTGAATTTCTTTTTACGCCAATTGGATTTTTTTTTTTATATGTTTTATCTAATACTATGAATAAAAGTCATAAAAAAAATTGTATATAAAATATTATTCGCATGAAAATTCAATGTGGCTGTTCAATTCATCCGTTTATTCAAATCAAATTTCTTTAATACGAAAAAAAATAAAACGGAAATAATAAGAACAGGAAATAAAGTATACAATGTCAATAAGATTAATTTATTACGATTTAAAATTCAATTTATTCTCCTTCAGGTTATTAAAGGTTAAAATAGGTTTCTACGTAAGTTGATACAAATGTTATGTAAAATATTCAAATTACCACTTCGTCGGTTATGCAAATCTACTTTGGCAAACAATAATTTATCTATAATTGACTATTTTAGTGTAGAATAAGGAAGTAAATGAAACGTCATAGTTGCTATTTTATTTGAAAAATGTCACAGATAAATAAAAGCTTTTACGATTACGTCCAATAACTAAAGACTTAGCAAGTATAAATAATTTAGCAAAAATTTTCGAATATTCTTTCTTTTGTTAATTTTTTTTTAATTGCACAGCAATATTATAAAAATAATGAAATAGTTTTAAAAGGGTATATAACAACTCTCTGGCATAATTCAATTTTATTTATCATTTCTTTTTTCTTATCGTAGTAATTATTATTTAAAACGTTACTATATTTAAAAAATATAAAAAATTTGAGAAATTCGACATTCCGACGGTTATGACGCAATAGTCGTTAAAATTGTTCAAATACTTGAAAATATATATTATTTAAATAATTATCCTTGTCCAAATATTGAGCATATTTAAAATAAATATATGTATTATTTAAAAAAATTATCTTATTCAAGTATTCAAAAGAAACTTGAGAACGACGTAAATGAAAATACGACAAAAGATATTTGTTTGATAATATGTCACGTATAGAATTTGTATAAATATCTATATAAATATTGAATATTGTCACGTTTTGTAGTAATTTTAATTTTTCTTCCTCTTTAATCATATGTAGATAGATATTTATTTGAATAATTTAAAAGAGCATACTAATTTTATTTGACGTCTACGTGAGTTTACGACATATATAATAAACACATGTGTCATAGCATAATGATGTCAAAATCAAAGTCAAAGATCAATCTTATATTTTAAGCTCTTACAAAATTAAACGAAAAAAAAGTAATCTCTACAGATATAAATGATGACGGTAACAAAAAATTTATATAAAATGTCTCCCAGTATTTTTGTGCACAATTTTACCACCATATTCTGGAAGTAAAATTAAGAAAAAATGTTATACGAACGTGAGATCTTAAATGCTTCATTAACAAATTGTAACAAAAATACGAAATAATAACAGACAATCGTTTCGTTACTAAACAGTATTAGGATACATTGTCGATTCTATTTGAATACGCGACGATGATAACATAATCTAATTTTAATTTTGACGTGAATAAATACCTGCACAGCTTTTCTTAGATTTCCTATAAATGAATTGCAGTTATATATATATATATATATAAAATTGATTGGTGATATTCCATTATTATTTCGTCATCATTTATGAATCCTATAAGATGGTTGTTCAGTACATTATATGGTATCAGTTATGGGAATGGTTAAATAATGGACAGGTTGAGAATAATCAATTTTTGGTTCTTCAAAATCATTGGATATCATACTACTAGACTTTTACTTGTGGGGACCAATAAAAGAACAATTTTATTGAACATAAAGGCAGTAATGAATATAAATAATTCGTGACGTATTGCTGCGATTAAAAGAAATATGTAGAAAAAATTAGACACGCAATAAATTTTATTCGTGGGATGTCAGTTTTACATTTATAATAACGAAATACATTTTTAAATAAAATTATAATTCGAACTGACTATTCTATTCCTATGTTGTATCGAACAAGTTCTTTGTCGTCTTTGTCATTTCGTATTTTTCTTAAAACTTTTTAATAATGCATTTTTATTTATAGATATTTTTTTTGTATTATCTATCCTTATTTTTCCCTATAGAATATGATGGTTAAAATGTTACGGAAGAGAAACAATTTATAAATAAAAGTATTTTAAATTGAAAATATTAGGAAGTCTAATGCCTAACATGATTTAAATTAGTACCGTATTATACGATAAATAAATTCAATTATTAAAAATTTATTCTATGTTATCGTCTCACGTCGTCAATTATTATTAATAAAATCATTATTTTTATTTCATTTCTATTTATTCGCTTTAGAATTATCCACTCGATCAATGTAAAATTTATTTAGGTAAAAAAATAAATATAAATGAAGGAAATGAATAAAAACAATGGCTGATTTATAAAATAAAATAGTATTCACAATATATATTACCATTTTGGAACAGTCGAATATTTTCTTTTGAATAATGTAGTATTCGTTTTAAAATTGATAATTATTATGCTTTAAGTGACGTAACTTAAGACAGAAAAAAATCGATAAAGTAGAAGATAAAAATTGTGTCAGTAATGATGACAGTAGACTCTAAACGCTATGAAATTGATAAAATAAATTTGTATAATTTTTTAACTTTAATGATTATTATAACTATTAGCACCATTATATGGGTCAAGAAGTATAAAAAATAAAATAAAAACTTCCTTTTACTTCCTGTTATTTACGCGAGTCATCTTTTAGATTACAAAATAATGCAGGAAGTACTTAATACCTTTCATTGAAAATTTAGAATAAAACGTAGATAACAATATACATAAATTTATTAGAAAAATGTGATTAAAAATGATAACAGACAGATAATAAGAATAGTCGATATTTTATGTTTTTTATAACAATTTTTTTAAGCTCATGTGGCTTGCAAACGAGTCTGTCTAGTTTTATTAGCACGTTTTACGTTGTCATATTTTTTTTTAGTGTAATTTTTTTATAGTGTAATGAAGAGAAAAAAAGATATTCTTATGTCTATAATGCAACGAAAAGAAAAAAAATGAAGAATAAAAAGAAAGAAATTAAAAAAAATAATTAGATAAATTATACTTAAATATAAATCATTCTCATCAAGGCCATATAGACATTGTACATTTTTCAAATTTTTATTCCGAACAATGATGAAACAGTTTCTTGGAGAACAAATCGTCAAGAAATTTGTTGCATTTCGAAAAAGATCAATGTTCTTGAAACGTTTTAAATATTAAAAAATGAATTTGATAGTGTACGTTCATTGACGACTAAACTATTGAAACTTATTATATATATACACACACACACACACACATACATACATACATACATAAATTAGGCATTAGGAAATAAAATAAGTTAGACCGTTTATTGTGATCCGTCTGAGCCGATGCGTCGTTGTAATGCGTTTAGTGTAGTTAATCGCATCGTCTACTTGTAGTCACTACCGAAGCCATTCATGAACGTTAACACCCACATTAACACACCAAAGAGAAACTAAAAGAGTATATATATATGTATATATGTATACGTGCCTAAGTTTGTTGGATTGATCGACCTTAGAGTTCTTGGATTTGAATTTTTACATACGTATACGTGTAACTATTCATTACACAGCAAACTATACCATGATTTCTCAAAGTGGGTCGCGACCCCATATGGGATCACCTAAATAAATTTAGGGGTTGTAGAAATTTTCGAAAAATTAACAATTTTTTTGTGCGTCCAATGACCGAAAATTAATTCAAAATTAGTTTGCCAATACTGTGGTATGTCCGCGAGTGTATAATAATGAAAGAGAAGATAATATAGTCAGTCCAATACTCAAGATCGTGAAAATATTTACTCAGGTAAAATGAGGCCGTCGAGTGGAAAAGTTTGGAAAGCCCTGAACTATAGGATGGTTCTTCATAGGTGATTTTAATTATTAATTATAATTTTTCTCCCTAACTCTTTATGAAAGTCTAATGTATTTCTTTTTATTTAAGTAATTTAAACATATTTTAATATTTTTCGATACAAGAGTATCATAAAGATGTGGGTTCTTAATAATTTTTTTTTTTTATGCTGAAATTACGAACCTAAGAAATGTTGACTAATCTTATATGTAGTTACGTTTTAGATAAGAAAAAATAAATAAAAAGTAACCGTGTGTATATACTTGAAATTATATTTCAACGAGAAATAAAGAGAAATATTTATATATAGGATTTATAAAATCAAGGTTAATTAGAAAAATTCCGGCATTAGAATAAAGTGACAGTATTACCGACATATGAATATGAGGTCACTGCACGTATGACCCATTTAAAAATTACTGAATGCTTTTTCTATGTATTAGCTATTCTAAACGATCACTTATTAATCAAAGCACATTATATGTAAATAGTACAACTTTGTCAATGTATCATTTTGATAAAATTTAACATTTGTTTTCATAAAATTATATAAAAATACGCTTCTTCATTCATTTTATTTCCATTTCTTAATGATTATTTCTTTAGTTTTTTTTTTAAATATATAAATTAACACTTTAATAAAAGAAAAGTTATTGAAATTGTTGATTTGTCGCACTTTTAACTTTCAGTTAGTTAGCTATAGTTAGTAGAGTTTAGGAGGTATAGTCTTTGCTATATATTATATCACTTTGTACAATACTTTTCTACCATTACAAATTCAATTTGCTAAATGAACATAGAGTATCTCTCAGTCCTATAAACAAAACAAAAAACAAATAAATAATTAGTAATTATTATTATATAAATTAATTTTTTAACATTTTTAATATACATTTTTTATATTTTAATTATTTTCACACCTTCTTTTTACCCCAATCTTCTGCAATATATGTAAGAAGATCAGTCAAGCCCTCGAATTCTGTTCTACTTTGTGGCGGTTCATTTTTAGGAATCTTAGGCAAAATCGATCCCATTTTGTATCTAAATTCTTTAGCATTATTTGCACCTGACAATTTCCATATACCATAAAATAAAAGACCACATCCTGTTACTGCATAAAATGTACCCCAACCAAGCGCTCTTAATGCCAAGGAAACTCCAGTTTCATTTAGTCTTCTAGATCCACCTAGTCCTTCGTTAAAGTATTTTGGATCTTTTTTTCTCGCTGAGGCTAGTGTTGTACCAAAGCCGATAAGTGCAGATAAACCGGTGACACTGCTTAAGAAAATTGCAGCTATACTTGTAACATAATAAACATTATTTAAGTAAGTATTTATACTAATAAAGTTTAATAGAATTAAATATAAGTCTTATCGATTATAACGATAAAATCAACAATGATTTCAAATGATTTAGCAAGATATCATGATTGTATAAGATTTTATTTACATATAAATAGTTAGAAATTAATTGAAATAAATAATAGTAACTTAAACGTACCGTAAAATTTCTCTTTTTCTTTCTCGATATCCTTAGTTAACGTTATCACTTCTTTCTTTGATTGTTCAATTATATCAGTCTCATGTGAAAACATAACCTCAGATTCGGCAGCCATTTTTAAATATTCCGCTACATGTTTCATTTAAATTCATATTGAATAGTTCCACGAATTAATTCAGATGTCGCTTTGATCGCATGTACTTGTGTATACAAGCAAAAAAGTTGGCATAGAACCTCAATAATTGAAAAAAATGACTATATGCATTTAATTGCTAACTCTTTTAATTAATTATTTATTAGTTATTGATAATTGAAAATGTGATTTTCTTGTATTACTTATATCCATTATGTAATTAATATTATTTAATGAAATATTAACTTTTGCGCAAATATATACGTTGCTTTATTTCTAATTTGAAAAACAAATGAAGAAAAAAAAGAACGTTTTAATAAAATCATTAATATTTCAGTAATTTTTGGTAAATTTTTATTTATTAAGTTTACAAAACTGTATTTGTTGGTATCCCTGTATATCCGACGATCAAATGTGTATTGTGGTGCAGTTGTAAGCTGAAATGTCTTTAGATCAAACTGTTTGCGAAGGTAAATATAAATAAATTAACTTTAACAGTTTTTAAAGTAATAAAATATTTAATGATAAATTTGGAAAACATATTAGATCATGGGCGATTGATTAGAATAATGAAAACTACGTTTCATAGACTATTAATTTTTAGATTTAAAGGCGTTTGAGAGACGCCTCACTGAGGTTATCGCAAGTTTACAACCGGCAACTCTACGATGGAGGAGTATGTTTTTGTTTCATTATTTTTGCTATGTACAAATGATTTTATTTTTTATATTAATTATGAAAAATATTTACATATGTAACAAATGTGTTAATCGACCATTGTTAAATAATAAGGATCATTCATGTGATTACAGTGTTATTAGGTTTTATCTCTGTTTGCACCGCTGTTGGTGCTTGGCATTGGTTAACAGATCCAAATACATCAGCGGTATCTTTTACTCAAAGTCTTTATAATCATCCATTCTTTACGACTGCTAGTATCCTATTAGGTAAGAAAACAAATTGAATATGTTACATCGATATTATTCTAACATTTTGTTTCAAATTTTAGTAATATTATTCATGATGGGAGTACATAGACGTGTAATAGCACCGAGTATCATTACACAAAGAGCGAGAAGTGTATTAGGTGATTTTAATATGAGTTGTGATGATACCGGAAAGCTTATTCTTAAACCTAAAAGACCTGCGCATCCACATGAAACTTAAAAAAGACGATGTACATATATGTTGTGTATATATTAAGCTGTAAGATCTTCGCAAATGCCTGGATTGCTACATAGGGTGTTCAAAAAGGAATGTATATGTATATCGAAGATATTTTTATATAATAATGAGTATATAATTTATGATTCATTCAATGTTTTGTTCCTTCCGCATAATATAAAGCAGAGGTATAGTACAAAATTAAACAGTTCGAGAATTTGTATACGTTGGATCATGCATAATGCATATGATCAAATATTATATTTGATACCATTTTTACGTCAAAATACCTTTTTTCATTACATAATATTTATAAAATAATAGATCACTTGACGAATAATCTAAAAACCAGAAAAAGCATATATTTTTGCTACTATAATTGGAGAAAAAAAATATATCTATTTTCTAAGTCCACGCATACATTCGTTCTGAACGTTTCAAAGAAGTTTACCGTTTCATAAATTCTTTGTATCAAGAGTTTATTAAATTGTCGATAATATTTAATACTAAGTTATTTTTGTTGATTTTTAAACAGAAAAATGTATACACCAACGACGATGTCTTGATCGTATTTATTAAGTTTTAGTGAATTGTGTGTTAGCTGATATTAGCAATGTCTCTACGATAAATTAAAGATATTCGCAAAGGCCGAGATCATAACTAAAAATACGATTGACTGTGTGTAATTATTTTGGTTTGTACATATTGTATATATATATTGTAACATTTAAAAAAATTTTTAGCGTTAGATAATTAAGTATTTAATTTTTATTGTGAACAATCTTGAAAAGAAAATATCTATTGATTATCACATATATATCGACGTATTCTACTTCCTCGTGTAACTTTAATATGAAGACATTTTTACTTAAAATTAATATTCTAAACGCATATGTATATAATAGTCTTTATATACTTCCATATTTTAGTTAAGAATTAATGGGTTTGTTTGCCGCGACGTCGTCATTACTTTTGTTAACTATTAAGTTATTTAAAAAGTGCAAAATCAATTAATCATTGTAATCGATATATACGTATAATATTCCTTTATACGTTATCAAAAAATTGTAATAGTTATTAAAATATTTAATCGGACGAAACTTTCTTTTAAACAAGCCCATATATATATCTATATATTCTATAATTTGTACAAAAAGCTAAAGTTACAAATATGAAAAAATAAAACTACTATCTACAAATATCTATCTATTTGTATTGAATATTTTTCTTATTATACTCCTCAATTTTAATTCCTAAGAGATATTACACAATGGTATATGTAAAACTTTATGAATTTAACTATTAATCAACTCAACAAGCGATAACGTTCAAAACATTTATTCATATTTAATTTTTCTTGATAATTATTACAGTCTTCGCGTTACACAATCATGCAATTTGTTGTTTCTTAAAATATTATTACATGTTATACTGTAACATTAATGATACAATACTATTTTATTGGATAGTATTGAATCATTGAGAATTTCAACAAAAGAAAAATACCATTGAAAATAATTCTATTTATATAATTTATATAAATCAGAATGTATTGTACAAGCATAAACATGTGTCAATTATTGAAAATTTCGTGTCTATTTAAATTCATTCTTTATATTATTATAGTACAACATAATTTAACCGTATATAAATCTATATTGATTCTTTTATTTTGATCTTGATTAATCAAATAAATTCGTGTTTTATTGTACAAAAGAGAGAGAAAGAGCGAAAAAGATAAAGAGAAAACAGAATTGTTTTTTAACATAAAATAAAAGTGTGTTTCAAATATATCATAATGGAGGAACAATTTATTTTTAAAGACATAATTATATGTATCTACAAGTGCTTATTTGTAACAAATAAACTTTTCTTTTATTTCTTTTTTAGTTTTTGTAATTTTATATACGTATTAAGAAAATTTATAGCAATCCGGCATATCTTCAAGAAGTCGATGTGGCAAAATATTCTGTACATACAAGCGGATTTAATACGAAGTGAATGGTGTTGGAAGAACTTTGTTCTTTTTGCAAAGAGAAGTTTCATATTCCTTACAAACAAACTAAAAAAAATACTTTGTACATTTATATATATAATATATATTCACAAATATATATATTTATATATATATATATATATAGTAGATTCATATACAGGGTGAGTCACGGAACGTGACGTTTCAAAATAACTCGTAAAATATACATTGTATGAAAAAATGTTTCTTGCACAGTTAAACTAAATTAGGGGGCAAATGTAATAGTAAATAAAACTTTTTTTAAGGTACTTTTTTAATGAGATGTCAAAGTTATCGTATTTATTTTAAATGAGATGTCAAAGTTATCGTATTTATTTTAAATGGAATGCCTAATTTTTTTCTGGATTCTGATAAAGCATCAAATTCTGCATAAAAAACTATGATACTATGTAGGGCCTAAAATGAATAATTACTAAGATGTTCACAAATAAGTTATTCGGCATACTATTGTTAATTCAATGGGTCTGTAATCGAGGACAAATTTGTTTATGACGATATAATAATATTGATAAACATAGGCATCTGATATTGTATATTTTACAAGTTATTTTGAAACGTCATGTTCCGTGATTCATCCTGTATATATATACAAATAAAAATAAAAGATAGATATAATTTGTATCTCGTAATAAATTAATTTAGAAAATTTGTCCGATCACTATAAATAATCTTTATACATAAATGAAATTTATAATGAGAAAAGTCATCAATCCACTACCAAAAGAAAATAATTGAAGCGAGAACCACAGTATAACAGTTTTTTTAATAACCGATACTTTTTAATGCAGCAATAAAATTATCGTTTCAAGTTTTATTGTTTCTGTTCACGTGCATTATTTGATATTAACAATTCATCGAAAGTGTAAAGTTTGTAGTATCTAATTTATAAATTTTTTCTTTTTCTTGGTCTTTTTTTTCTTATCAATGAATCATTATCAGTAGTTTTCCTTTTATATTTCAGATTTATATAGGAGAATAATGATCGGTAATATTATTTTGTTTGTGTAATATTTTTTGGAAAATAAAGTGATATACGATTCCTCTTTCTATCACAATCGACGAAGCCCAGCATAAAATGATTATACATTTGTACCGTATAAAACTCATCAAATGATAATCAAAAAAAGTTCTTACATGGTCATGCTTCATCAAATATTAGACTAATGCATAGAAAATAAGTCACCAGCTGAAGGAAGTGGAGCAAGGCCTCCTGTTACGTCCGGTAATTGCGTCAAATCTGGTAAATTAGAAATATGGGATTTCACTTCGGATCTAACAGCACAAACTTTCTTTAATTTTTCTTTATAATCCTAAAAACCAAATCAGATACATTAAGAATGTTTCTTTTTCTTCACACATTGTTGTTTTTAATATTAATATTTATAATTAAAAGAGATACCATACCTCTAGCGTTGTTTGTGCCTGCTGAAGTAACTGTCTTTGTGCTAACGTGTAATCTCTAAGCATAGTTAACAATCTTCTTCTATCTTCCATTTCAGCTTGCAATCTTCCGTTATAATCAGCTAATAATGCTGCTGCTTCATTAACTGCTACGCTTAATTGATCAGCCGCCGATCTATCAGCGAGATTTGCCAGAAGTGATACTTCTGATACTTCTGGTGGTAAGGATGCAATACGTTCTCTTACGCCAGCATCAGACGATGCTGTATTTTCTAAATCCTGAAATATAGAAGGCCTTTTATTAGTATATTTGCCTTCCGAGTATTTACTTTTGGAAGTATCCACGTAATATAAATTATATTCAAATAAAATTATCAATTTTTGTGCAGATATACATATGTAAAAATATATATATATATAAATGTACGTAAATAAGATATTCACACATGTTTTATATTCACGATCAAGCAAATGAAATTTTCATTTTTGTACATAATAGAATATAAATTATTTCTATATAGAAATATAAGGTTTATAAAGGAACAATAAAGAAATGATTAGAAAAAAAGAAATAGGTAAATTATATATCCAGGAACTCGTACAATTATTTGTCATTGGATTTTGGATGTATTTAATAATGTGAATAAGAGTATCACATTAAGAGAGAATATGAAAATGAATGCATGCATTTAATGTATCTTATGGACTGAACATGTATTTTTCCATGAATATAATAGTTTATTAGCTGTGATACATAGTCCGCACGATTATTATTTCTTTTTTGAAAATTAACATTAACCATTAAAGCTTTGATTAGTTCCTCCGTTTCTGGCGGATCACCGGCCGGCGTACGCGGACTTAAGGTTACGTGAAGTTCTTTGGTACCGTCTACTTCTACTTCAGTCTCGGATTTTTTCCTCTCCTTTTTTTCCTTCTGAAAAAAATGTAACAAAAATTAATGTAATATTTAAATTGATAAATAATTTCTACAATGATAGAAAATAAATCAATGAATTTGTTACCTTTTCTACCTCAACTTTTGTTTTCTTTTTGGGCGGTGGAGTTCCTGGTTCTTTGACTGTGTCTAAGAAAGCTGTTTTAAATTCTGCTATTTGCCCTTTATCGTATACACCTCTCTCTTCCCATATTTGTAACAGCCTATTTAATCTTTCCCTGGTTTTTTCGTCAAATCCTTTCATATGTTCAAACGCTTTGGGCAATACTGTTTCAAATTCTTTGCCAAATTCAGGACCTTTCTTTTTACTATTCTGGATAACATCATTTGCCAAATACATAAACATTAACTTACGATTGTCCTTCACTGGAAAGATGTAGAAGTTTTTTCAATATTTTAGGATACCAAATGAAAATTCTTCTAAGAAAGAGAAATACTATTAGGAGAGTCAATACTTTTTGTTTATAATTTTATTTATATATTTATATACAATAAAACGTTACCATTTTTATATTACAATTAAATAGTAAAATATTTTTCAAATTAAAAGTAATCATTTTAAACGACGTAATAAATGTACGTATTTTACAAAATTTTCTGTCGATCTAAGCAAATAAATAATATGATTTATCACAAATCTTTACATAATTGATTTTCTAGAATTACACATGGCCGATTATACATCTGATAATCAAAATAAAAATAAAAATAAAATACAAATAACGTTGACATAAAAAGAATGTTTAAACAAAATTAGTTGACGGCGTTGTAAAAAAAGACAAAAAAAAGAGCATTTTATTTTCTAACCTAAAAATAATTGATCGAGTAGGATCAGTCGTTGAAACCATTCGATGAATATTTATTATTTGTTTAAACAATGTATTTATGTTACATTTGATTGCAATCAAACGCATTGTGTTTGTAACTAACAGAGGGGGCGAGGAGGGAGGAGAAAAAAGAGAAAACCTAACGGTAACATACCTTTGCACATCTCTCTGAACCAGACTTTTACGATTGTAGGATGATGTTTTCTGTGATGTATTAACCAGAGAGAAAGTGTTTGGATGCTTTGTTGTGATGGATTTAAATCCATAAGTCTCTTAACAAGAGCACTTTCTGTAAAACCTGTCATCTTTCTTTAGATGACAATATCGTTAACGAACAATTAAACAAAACTTCGTCTTCTTCTAAACTGACTTCGTGTATGCATGTATTCCTTTACCGAAAAACCAGTGACGAATACTCCTCTTCGCTTCTTCTTCTTCCTCCTCTTATTCTTATTTTAATAGCCTTGACGATAGCAGCGCTTCTACTTTTCGATTCTTACTAGATGGCACTAGCGATGATTAAAACTAGCCACCAACTTGTTTCTAGTAATATTTAGAATAATTCGTAACAACCAATAGACGCGATGTTAGATTACTCAAATTCGAAAAAAAGTGTTAAAAATTATATTCATAAAGCCTGTGTACAATTTTGCATTTTAGTTAGAAAATGTTGGTATTACTGCTATCCGATGTATCAGCTGTTATGTGCGTGACGTTGTCAAACGGTTTTCATTTTTGTTAGGTTAGTCAAACCAATTGTTAAGATACTATCGGTAATTCACCTTATAGTTTTTCATCTTTCTGATGTAACGATCGATGTTATTTGCGTAATGATTAAAAATTGATAGTTGAACCGATGATATAAAAGTTCAAAGGATCTCGACACTGAGATCAATTAAGTTTAAAGAAGCATATTATCATGACGTGGCTTGGTACCATCGCTAATAACGTCCTGCGAAACATTGTTTTTACGGCACCTCCACCTAATATAGTTCTAACTGTCAAACCGGATCAATATAGTAATCGGCTTATTCTTTGTCGAGAGGATGGTATCGTCCTGTATGGACCTGGGGAAAAGGACACTATCCCTAAATATGAGATTATCCTTCATAGACCCTGCACGGAAACCTTGGATCAAGCTTACAGGTATATTATTATCCATTATTATTTTTATTATGATCATTACTTTTAGTTTATATTTTTATTTTTCATTAGTTTAATATTCCTGTATTTTTATAGCTTGTACCGATCGGATGAAGTGGAAGACAGCGAAATGCGTTTCTTGATATTCAAAGATAAAGTTCCTGTTTTGGTTCAAATATCACGCGAGGTATTTATTATTAGATTTATAAGGGTGGGTTGAAAAGTTTTGATCCTCAACAATAAAAAAAGAATATTTATTTAAAAAATAAAATAAAAGAGTTTGATCGAGAGTATACATACGGATATCTTTTCATTCAAAATTTTTGAATTCACCCACGTATTATGATTATTACTACTATTATTATTGTATTTTTGTTTTAGATATTTCAAATATTATTATTAGTAAATTATGTTAACAGTTTTATTTCTTTCTTTGTTTTTTTATTTTATTTATTTATTCATTATTAATTGAATGCACTATGATTTAATGCATTTGAGCTGTGTGCTAAAATCAGTGACACATTTTGTGCTTCTTATGTTTCGACTATAAAGTATATAACAAGTCTTACATGTTGTTATAGTGTAAGGAATTATTATTTATTTCGCTATAAAATATTGCCATCTATATTATGTTATATTTTATTTATTTTTATTATTACTATTACTATTATTATAATATTTATATAGAAAAAAAAATTGGTTACTTTTTTTATTTCAATTAAAAAATCTACAAACTATATGAAATAATTTTCTTTTTAAAAGATGTCCAGTGTGAGCAAGATACAAAAATTATGCGACACCTTAGTAGAACATCCAACGTGGACATTAGCGCATCTAGCAGCTCATTTTGCTCTCCACGAGGCGTTTAAAAATACGTTGGTAAATAGTCAATTGAATAGCAGCTGTTTAGAAACTGGAATATCGCCGTTGCAGGTAGCAGTACAGACTAAAAATTTATATACTGTACAAATGCTCAAGGCTGCTAATAGTTCGTTGGAACATACAGATAAGCGTGGGAACACGGTTTATCATTTCGCAGCTACTTCAACCAAAGATATTATTTTAACCATTAAAGGCTTACCAAATAGTTTAAATAGTCGAAACGACGATGGTTATACGCCATTACATATTGCTTGTATGAATGATGAGCCAGAATGCGTAAAAGCTCTCTTGTTAATCGGAGCTGATGTTAATATTCCACCATTAGATGGACAATCTTCTAATCCAGGATATGTAGGAGACTTCTTACACAATAAACCTAATGTACTTTATTCGGAAGACATGAGATTTGGTGGTACGCCTTTGCATTGGTCTCATAGTAGACCAGTTATAAATGCTTTGATTGAGCACCACGTGGATATAGATGCTGTTAATTTTCAAGGACGTACAGCTTTACATGTTATGGTTGTAAGAAAACGTTTGGATTGCGTAGTGGCTCTGTTGAGTCACATGGCTTCTGTTAATAAAGTTGATCAGGATGGTAATACCCCATTGCATCTGGCAGTAAAATCAGGTAGCATAGCTTTGGTTCAAATTCTTATTGGCTTTGGAGCTGACATAGATGCAGAAAATTGGAATTCCGAGACACCAAGACATTTGGTTAATCTTAATTCCTATGACGAAAAAATACTTTACATCTTGCACGCTGTTGGTGCCCAACGTTGTCCACCTAATATGAAGGATTGTAAAAGTAGCTGTAAATACAATGAAAATTACAATGGTATTATACCGACCGAATTACAAAGATCTGTCCCACGTTCTACCTTGGATCAAATGTTACATGTATCTGGTATGGAAACAATGGCATCGATTGGAAAAAGGAAGATAAAAGGTGGAAGATTGTTATGTCTCGACGGTGGTGGAATTCGAGGATTGGTATTGATTCAAATGTTGTTGGAAATTGAATCGATCTTGAAGAAACCAGTAATAGAATGTTTCGATTGGGTTGCTGGTACATCAACTGGTGGAATCCTAGCACTTGGCTTGGCATCAGGAAAATCATTGAGAGAATGTCAAGCTTTGTATTTCCGTATTAAGGAGGATGCTTTTGTTGGTTTTAGACCATACAACAGCGAAGGTTTAGAAAATATATTAAAAGATTGTTTAGGTCCGGAAACGGTAATGGCCGATATAGAAAAGCCTAAATTAATGATAACAGGTGTATTAGCCGATCGCAAACCAGTAGATCTACATCTTTTCCGTAATTACGAGTCACCGAGCGAATTATTAGATGTTCCGATAAATACCCAATTCAAAGAAACGTTATCGCCCTCAGAACAATTACTTTGGAAAGCTGCACGTGCCACAGGAGCAGCACCTTCTTATTTCAGAGCTTTTGGAAGATTTTTAGACGGCGGTCTTATAGCTAATAATCCAACATTGGATGCAATAACCGAAATTCACGAATATAATTTAGCATTAAAAGCTGTTAGACGCGAATCCGAAGTTGTACCACTCTCGTTGGTAATTTCCTTAGGTACTGGATTAATACCTGTCGAACCATTAACCGCAATAGATGTATTTAGACCAGAAGGTCTTTGGGATACAGCTAAAGTTGCCATGGGTATTAATACTTTAGGATCTTTGTTAGTCGACCAAGCAACAGCTAGCGATGGAAGAGTTGTAGATCGTGCTAGAACTTGGTGTTCTATGATAGGCGTACCATATTACAGATTTAGCCCACAATTGACCTCGGAAGTAGCCATGGATGAAAAGAAAGATGAAGTACTGGCGGAAATGATATGGACTGCTAAAGCCTTTATGCATGCCAATAGAAATCAAGTTCAGGAATTAGCTGCTGTGATAAATCAAGACGTGTAGTATGTGTATCATATATATATTCTCTAAGCCGCTTTTTTTGGTGTTGTAGATATTAGATTGGTTAATAAGTCTGTATGGTTTTTGTTCTGTTATTTACTTGGAACAAATCGCGCTGACTTATCGGCCAATCTTTTGATCAACTGTTATAATATATATATATATATTATAGAGTATATATATATATACACACACACACACGTGCGGTGACATTATTACTGATATTAATATACTCAGAGAATATATTTATTTCTTGCGTCAGATGCACACATTAGATACCTGATCCATTTGACATAGTTTATTTTGAATAGTAAGTTCCATTCAATAATCAGGTACAATTAAGATTAACGACATTTACGATTTTTGACAAATGTAGTAGTTTGTTCTAATTGTAAGTAGATTGAGTTTTCTTAATATTTGTTTTTTTTCAAAAGTTCATATATCTTTTGATGAATTTTGTTGAATTTTTGTTTGAATTTTTTTAATGCATAATTACTTGTTTGCACGATACAACGATTTATTAGGATATATTGTAATCTTTATTTCTTTCCTTTTTCTCACTTTTTATACGAACTATTTAATTTGTATAATAATACTTTTTTTTTTGTATTCTCATTATGGTAATTTTGAAAGATTCGTAAACGCGTGTCAGGAACTCTTGTAAAAGTAATAGAATTACTTAGATAATATTTATGATTCGCATATTTTATTGGAAATCTTTGCGGAGGAAATATATATAATATATTTAACAGAAAATAGAATAATAATAATAATAATAATAAAAGAAAAGAAAAATAGAGAAACTAATTAATTAGAAAGCAAAAAGAAAGGGACGGGTAAGTTTATTTTTTGTTCAAACTGTTTTTTCCATCTCCTATCTTTTCTCCTTTTATATCACGAATTTATTATATACCGATTATAATAATCTCAATAATAATAATAATAATAATAATAATAATAATAATAATAATAATAATTATAATAATTATAATAATAATAATTTAGTTGTCTCGATGATCCGAAGGTTCCCAAAAAATAAAAAATAAAATGAAGGACTAGAACGAACACGTAAAACGAATAATTGTCGATCTCGATGTAAAGAATATTATCAAAAAAACAAACAAAAGAGGCAAAATAATTATCTCTCATTATAGTAAATTATGATGAAATCAATATTCTAATAATAAATTTAATGAGATCGTAAAAAGAAACCTTGGATTATCAAGGCTATAAATTAGCGTGGACATACATGGATGCCTATCATCAAATTTCTAATATTAATTCATTAATTTTGCAATCACATAAAACACATTTTCTTCTTGTAGTTTACTTTTTGTTCTTTTTTTCATGGGATTTCAATGGAGATTATAGAGAAAAATTCTCAGAAACCTACAGTTTTTATTAGATGTAGCAATTAATTCAGTGCCTTTTAAACAAATTTAGTATTTATTTATAAAGTAATAATATTTGTTATTCTTCGAAATAGTTTTCTATTATTTTCGGATGATTTTGGTTCATCTTTTAAGCAATTGTCGAATTTCTTGACGAAAAAGAGATGGCTATTTTGGTGAAATAAATTAAATATTATATCAAGATACTTAATTAATTGGTACACCTAATACTTTGGTTTCGACCAAGAAGAAAATAACAAAAAATAGCTCCAATTCCTAAGATATCTATCGTGGACCCATGTAATAAGGAGCCTGAGACATGGTTGCTGATATGTAAGGATAAAAAGTATGCGCAGGCATCGTTTGAGTTTGATAATCATTTTCTTCTTGCATCGTGTACGCTTCCGGCGTTGGATAATATTGTCCGTGTATGCAAGCGTAAGATTTGCCATTGGTGGTCATCATGTCACTTTGATATTTCAAACTTTCTGTGTAACTTTTGGCGTCAGGATACTTCGGTAGATCGTAGGGTTTACTTATTTGCGATTCAGAATATTTTGGAATCGATTCCGTGTGATATTTGCTTGTTGCAATGTCGTGACATTTGGTTGGAGAAACTTGATGATACTTCATTGTTTCATGACACTTCATTTCGGTATAATTTTTCATGTTAACGTCGTATTTGTTTGTCGAATCTAAGGAAGAAGTCTTATTGGTGGGATGATGATCCATTGGATATTTAATCGTTTCGTTTATACTCCAGGACGCTCTCGATAAATCGTAAGTACTTTTGGTATCTTGATAAGTTGGTCTTTCGTAAATCTTTGCTTCGGTATCGGGATAAAGACGAGAGTAACTACAATCTGAAGAAACTGGACCTGTTTCTAACGGTGTTATGGTTGATGCTAATCCACGATGTATCGAATCCCGATTACCGAATACTTGATCCTCCGATTTTGGTTTTCTACGTCGTGGTTGATACTGGAATAAATTTATTTGATTATTACAAATTGATTATAAATTTTTAATTAACATTAATTTGATTAGTTTAAGAACCTTGTAATGTGGATGCTGTTTTTTGTGGGCATTCCTAAGTCTTTCGGCTTCCTCGATGAACGGTTGCTTCTCACCATCGCTTAAAATTCTGTACAAATAAATAATACCTCTTGTTGTTTTTATTTAATAATCATTTATCTTGGACATAATTACCTCCACAATTTTCCCAATGTTTTCGATAACTCAGCATTATGTAATTGAGGATACTGATCGGCTAATCTTCGTCTTGCTGCCTGTGCCCAAACCATAAACGCGTTCATCGGTCGTTTCACGTGAGCGTTTCTTCGATTTCCAGCTCGGGAAGTAACTGGAAGTAACGTCCAGTCGTATCCTAAACAACAATGATATTATTTTTGTTTAGTTCGTTGTAAAAAACGATAAAAAATGTTTATTCATGATTATTCGTGCAGATATGACGCCTGGAAGCAGGCATCACTCTATATTTGTTGGTAATTATGGTTGATGTATCGACTGTCGGTAAGATAATAACATTTTCTACCACTTATATACTGCAAAGGGGCTTCCCTAATTGTTTGACCGATAGATGGCACTCGGTATTGCAATTACCGACAATGTAAAAAGTGTTGCCTATTTACAGGCGAGTGAAGAAGATCACAAATGAATTTAATCGAAGATATTTCCCCATGAAACATAAACATTTTAAAATGATTTCTAGCAAAACTTTTTCCATTACTTTCTAATCATATTTTCCTTTTCACGATATAGAAAAGTAACACGGAAAAAAGAAATCTTTGCAGGAAAAGGAAGTTGAACAGAGGCAGAAGCTTTGCTTAGCTCTGTAAATATAAGGTGGACCGGAAGCTCGTTCCCTCTTCTTGTCACCTGCGGAATTAGATTGTAAATGAGGTAAAAAAAGAAAAAAGAAAAGGAAGATAAAAATGTATATCTTCTCTCTTGGTCTCTCCGTTTAATGTAAAAAAAATAATGTTAACATTTATCATATATTTCATTTCATTCTATTTTTCTGTTTGTGTTCATCTTTATATACCAACTACCCCACATATATCTTTGACGTCGGAAATGCGATAGCAGTTTTATGTCTCTCGAAAGTTTAACTCTTGAGAATAGTCGTGCATGGTGGTCTTTATCGGCCCTTATCACGCTAATTGTCATTATTATTATTATTATAATTATTATTACGTGCATCGAGGCTTTTCAATCTGACGATAAATTTGTATTTGTCGTTTTATTAAAAGTTTGGCTATCGAAAATACTTCAAGTTTTATTTTGTTATTCGTACGATACCCATTTGACTCTCGTTTTCTTGTTTTGTATGCAAATAAGTATGGTTTATAAGATTAGATATAATTTTTGAAATGTGGTATGTTCGAGACACAGGGAGGGTAGGTACATCCTCATTAAACAAACTTCACTCTTTCGACGATATCTTCCTCTCGTCGTGGGAAATGAACGTTTCAACTAATGTAACGCATGCCATAAAACTAACTCTCGTCTCTCCTTCCGAAATTCGTTCTTCCACGTAGAGTAATATAAATCTTTGCCTTTCGTTTTCTACGTCGCTTTAATTTCCGTTCTTTATATTCCCGTGCTAGCATGGAAATCGTTAAGACTAAGCGAAGAAAAAGAGAGGAAACCAAAAAAAGAACAAGAAAAAAGAAAAAAGAATCATTAAAAGAAAGAATTAAATTAATCAAATTTGTTGTATGTACCCACTTTCAAAAAAAAAAAAGAAGAAGAAAAAAGACAAAAATATTACAACAAATTAGCTTGAAATTGATCATACGCGTACACGTGCATACACGTGCATTTAAAATGAATCCATGCATAATGCGTGAATATAGTCTTGTTTCTATTATCATAGGTTCGTAGGCAATCGTTAGAAATATATAAAAAGAAAAAGAAAAATATATAATAAAAATATGAAAAATGTTTTAAAAAGAAAATAGAAAGAAGAAATGTACACGTGGTAAATCGTCACCAGGGGCGTAGACATTTTGGAGAAGCAGTGGGAGCTAATTACGGTAAGGTTACGGTCCACCGATGGCGGTTCTTCTGTCGGCTCCTTTCAACGCCTGCTGGAGGTCCTTGCTTACAAACGGGATACCGTTCCCCTAAAACCCGTCACGATATCACCGAGAATATTTTACAAGGAAATGCGGAAGGGGTTCGCACCCCGAAAGCGACAGGAATAGAAAAACTTTCGGGCGAAGTTTTCAATGGTGCATCTCGTGCCTTTTCTATCCTATCTCTCTTCTTCTCGTTCATATCTTCTTTTGATTTTTCAATATGAAAATATATTTAGCATTATTACTTTTTCTTTCTTTTTTTTTCTTTTTTTTTTCTCTTGATCGGTTAAAACTCTTCAGGTGAGTTTAAAGTACTATAAATAGGCCAAAAGTGTTTAGGTGATTTTAAACAATTAATTATTCTTTTCTCCTATACTTTGTAGTCTCGTAATTAGTCTTGTAATTTAAAGAATTAAGTTTATTGTTTTATAATCTAAATACAAAAAAAATGATACTAAATAGAGTCTGGAAAAGGAATAATTAATTTTTATAATCATCATTTGGCATATCTTGAACTTTTGTTTGTTTGTTTGTTTAATTTGATAAAAATAAAATTAGTTTGGGTAATTAAATGTAATTGAATCATTAATTATTGTTGCGGTGTAAATGATTGATCATAGGATAAAGATAAGATAGATAACTTGCAATGTTTTATAATAGAAGAGTAAAAGTGTGTTGGTAGAAAACGATCAGCTTGCTTTTCTCTGTTAGCTTCTAGTCGTTCTATAATAGGGGGTTGTATGTTCCTGAATGGACGGGTGTGTGTTGAGTATCCCGATCATCAATGGCGAGCTGTCGTCGGTTCTTGCTACATTAACTCCTTTACAAATCCCCTTCTTACTGATTCCCATCGTTAACGAGACCTCCTTAAATGCTTCGACACCTCGTCTAGACGAGAATGTTTCTTGACATTGGCATTCGTGCAAACCCTGACTTGAAATTTTGCTTCAACTAAATCTCACAGCAGTCGATAGTTAATCTAATTATCATAATTAATAGATTTACGTTTGAATTTATTTGTTTATTTATAAATTACAAGAAATAAGTCTATTTTCAAAATTTATAATCAAAAATTATATGTGCTTTATTGAAGTATTTAAATTTGTTTTGAAATTTCATAGCAAATCGAGAAAATCGATCGTTTGTTTGTGTTATTTAATTTTAATATTTTTCTTTTTGTGATATAATTAAAATTTACTTTATAATGCGCGCGCGTGTGTGTGTATATAGTAATAAAAAGTTGATTATTCGATTATGTTTTATTTTTTTGTTCATTTACAGTTTTATGATACACACACACACACACACAAACAAGCAAGATTTTATTTAATTATATTAATAATTAACAGCAGTAGGTTTTTATTAAGATTGACCTGATTAAATATTAAAATGAACATTAAAGTATCCGAATATCGAACGAGTTATGGTTATTCGTTAGGTTTTTCGAATATTTTCAATTTGCAAAATTCAACCATCAGCATTTACTTGTAACATGTAACAATCGAACCAATATACTTCGAATAATATTCTTTTATCAAGATTGGCCTAACTAAATATTTAAATTGTTCAAACGTAATCGATTCTTGTTCTCCAACCGGACATCTCGTATAAACTATCGAATTTATCGATTGGTGATACATCCTCCTGTGCGTGGGATCATTTATATGAAATTCAATGGATGAATTTGAATCATTTGAATTAAAATAAAAATAAAAATAAAAAGAAAAAGGATACTAAAAGATAGAAATAAAAATCATGGAGAAATTCGGATTTTTTTCTTTTTGTTGGTAAAAATGATTATGCATCGTAATAATTTATTACTGTAAGATATTATTACACAAAACGTATGAGAATGAGAGAGAGAGAAAGAGAGAGAGAGAGAGAGAGAGAGAGAAAGAGAAAGAGAAAGAAAGAAAGAAAGATGGCCGACAATAAATCATGTTGTCCTCTCATACTCATCCAACCTCTTAGCCCTCCCTCCTCGATGTGTCAGATTAAATTTGGTACTCGCATAATTAGTGGCGACGGTTTCGCTTCGTTCGCAGCACCTGTCGTTCAAAATCTACACTCCCTACTTCTACTATTTACTACCACTATAACGCATTACAACCAGGATGGAGAAATTTTAAGCAGAGAAGCCAAGAGAGAAGAGCGATGGCCGACGACGGGGTCGAGCTTTCGGCACCAATTAAATTCAAATGAAAAATATCGGCACGATAACATTGTTTAATATTTATACTAATTGCATTTAATAAAAGATGCTATTTATATTATTATTATTATTATTATTATTGTTTTTAGAAGAGATTCGAATTATCGTGTAATTTAAAAAAAAATTGGTTAAATTAATATGTTGATATATGTAAAAAGAAATCATAATTTTTTGTAATAATTTTCCTACACCAACATATTATTGTCTTCATTGAAAGAAATTACAGATTGAACAATATCAAAAATGAGTATATTGAAATCTAGAAAGAAATCAAATTTATCAACAAATGATTGCTATCATTTGAAATAAAAGATATAGAAAAAAAAGTTTCTTATTTAACAATATAAAATGAATAATTATGAAATATAAAATTCACAAACCTTGTAATAATTTTCCGACAGCATCGTCCAAAGAATTGTTGCAATTTTCGATACCGGAAGTACCAGCCTTTCCTTCCAACGTCGACAAATTATTAACGTGATGAGCTTCCATCCTTTTTTTTTTTTATTATGGTACACCAAAGAAACACTCTCCTTTCAAATATTTCTGATTGTTTATCCACTTGAAACGTTTTAAATGAATTCTGAAGAAGAAGAAGAAGAAGAAGAGGCAAAAGAAGAATAAAATAAAAAACAAAAATCAGGATAATTTTCTTCGGAGATAAGGAAAGCCCATATAAAGGAGAAAGTTAATTTTTAAATTGAAGAAAAATGTCCTTATCTTCTTTCTTCCTTACTCTTTCGATAGACTCATAAAGAATCCTCTTCTGACAATATGAAGCTGTTAATTACTTCGGGGGTTATCTCGAGCTCACAATTTATCGCGATAATGATATACTATTATATCCTTTTCTTTCTTTTTCACTTGAAAAGTAAAATATTCCTTGACCCTGTTGAACGGTCTATCAACTTCCGATGAACAGTAAACTCGATTTCTCCAAGTATTTCAAACTTTCGACGACGATAATTGATCGATGATATTTCTTCTTCAAATTGATCACTCATCTCGTTCCAAACATCGTAATCATTTTAATCTCTATTCTTCCCCCACCCCATAAAAAATAATCCTCATATTAATTATCCACAATTATATTTAACATAAGTCTTAAGCAATTAATTCGGTACCGTGATATTAAATTTATTGCATTTAAATCGTCATCCTTTTATTCGTCAAGGAATATGACAATTGCCTGAAAAATGATACGGATCGAAGTCATTGAAAAATAATAGAAATTAATTCGTATAATAACAAACGTTACGGTTATATATAAATAATAAATTCGTTGACAAAAATCACACACAAACCGAATTAATTGCTACGCGCGTAATATTATTATTATATATACATATATACAAAAAAAAAAAAAAGAAAAAAAGACATTAAGATAATTTTGAAAGAAACATTTTTCTGATTATTATCTAACAATCGATGTTGAAGATAACGAAGATAATGAAGTTGATGAAGATGACAAACGAACGGTTTATCACGGGAGAGAGAAGACACGAATGAAGTTAAAGTCCGATGGCCGACTGAGTGAGACTGACGAAACTTTGTAACTAGAAAGACACCGGATAGGGAGGTAGAGAAATCGGTGAGTGAAAGAGAAAGAGAGAGAGAGAGAGAGAAAGAGAAGGGTGCATGCGAGAGGCCAGCCGCACAGGTTGGTCCACAAAAGAGGCTGAAACGAGCCGCACACGTCTGGCACACGCACGAAACGTTGGATGGAAAGATCGTGGAGGCGGTTCCGTGGACCACCTACCTCTGCTAGGAGAAGGAAGAAGGGGGGTGTGGTAGGTGTGGTATGGGGGGGAGATACCTCCGATCCTCTTCCTTTTATTCTTATCCTTCCTCTTAATTCTATCTCTTTCTAAAGTTTCTCGTGACGACAACGACGAGAGTTCATCTCTTCCCGTCTCTTTCCATCTTATTTCTGAACAACCCTCGAAAAGATATTATTACATTTTCACCGCGATCATTATTCTTCTCTGGTGAAAGTATATTTCGATTTTTATTATTATCTTATAGGAGGTTTAATGTTTACACTCGTTTTGGTTATTTCGTTTTTTCTCTCTTTGATTTTGTTTCAATAATATTCAATTTGTAATATTGGAAGTGATTTATTAGATTTTTTTTTTAGATTTCAAATTATTGATTAAAAACATTTTTAACGATAATATTGAAATATTTTAAATAAAATTGATTTTTGTAATATTTATTCGTAAATTTTGATTATTATGTCGGAGTTAAATGTTTGAACTGATTGGTAACCATCTTTTAATAGAGATCGCCATATTACAATGAGTGAATTCATTAAAAATGTAATATTTATATAATAATTTCATTAAATGTTTAGTTTTCCTATGTGTTTATATTATTTTTATTATTATTAATTATAATATATTGTGAAATAATTGTTCTCGTTGAAATTACGGTTGATCTTTATTATTAAGACATAGGTGTTAAATGTTTGGACCTGTTGGGGTCCATCTTGAAATTGAGACGCCATATTAAAATAAGTAAATTGATGAAATTAAAATATTTCTAGATATTTAAGCAAATTTACGATAAATTTGTATTGATTATTATTCATCTCTGATCGAAACACTATTTAAAAAAGTGACTATATTAACAATAACAAAAAAAAACAATTGTATAAATACATAACCAATTATCTAATTCTATGCGCGTACAAGTTTAATAAATTTTAAATATTTTTATTAATTTCGTACACATAATGGACATCTCAAAAGTTTTTAAATGATTTAAAAAATTAATTACTCTTTTTTGAAACACAACAAGCTAATTTTGTTTTCCGATACTAAGATTAGAAGCTTAAAAAATATTTTACCTACCCTGTATGTATTACGTAAATGTATGCTTTGGTCTGAACGGTAAGAACATATTGGATAATTTCTGGTTTATGTTATTTTAGTATAAATTAATACGATATTTGTATCTGTTTTTCTTTTGCCTATTTTTTTTTTTTTATATTTCTTTGTTATAAATGAAATTAGTTCCAAGATTGATGTGATGCGTCGACATGGACAGGTTGCACGAGCCAGTTAGGTAGCATTCTTCCCTATCTTCAACACAATAGACTCTGTGTCTGGGTTTGTGTTTGACTCGACATTAACACGTCCCAGTGACGACTCTCTGACATGAGTAACACGAGTGTATACACATGTATACGTTTATAGAATACACATATATACCTATGGATACATATGCATGTGCCTGATTATCTTATTGGCAAATAATCAACGATCTACGTTTTATTATTATCATTTATTTACAGTTATTGATTATCACAATTTTCATTATTCGTATTATTCGTGATCATAGATTATTATGATCTCTATTATTAATATTATTTAATTAAATAGAATTTTTTTTTAAATGAATTTAATCAAAAAGAATTAAATTTATAAAGATTAAGATTTGATTTTCTTATGAATTCATTATATGTATATTGTTTTTAATGAATATAATCAACGAATTATATATTTATGAAGATTAAGATTTGATTTTTTCATGAAAATGTATATCCTACAAATTTGAAGTAATTTTAATTTCGCGATACTTTGTCATCGTCTGAAAGATATATTTCTCTCTCTCTCTCTCTTGCTCTCTCTTTCTCTCTCTCTTTTCATTTCTCTTTCTCTTTCTCATTTTGTTAGCAAATTCTCGCGAGGAGAAAAGAGACAAATAGGATGAAACACGAGTCAATTTTCGGTACAGAGTCATTTTAATGTTCTTAAGAGAAAGAGAGGGAAAGAGGGATAGAAAGAGAGAGAGAGAGAGAGAGAGAGACAGAAGTAGAGTAGAAATGACTTGTTTTCTGTCTTTCCTCTCGTGCGCCTAATTATACAACGAATTTAATGAATGAGTGAGCTAGCAAAGACAGTGCCCCATAGATGAGCGCATATAAACCACGGTCAATGCCGTGTGGCGGCTTTTGCATAGAGATCAAAGGGAACGTCTCACTCGCACTTTCGGCGACGGGGGTTCACTACGAAAGAATTGTAGAGAGAAAGAAAGAAAAAAAGAAAGAAAAAGAGAGGGAGATAGATAGATAAAGAGAAAGAGAGAGAGAGAGAATATGTTAGGCTAACATAAGTTGAAAAGGAGACACTTAGGTACTCGTTACAAATTACTGTAAATAATTGCTGAAAGGTTTTTTTTAATAACGTGTGTTTCACTAACGAGGGAAGTTGCTTCGAATTTTTTTTACTATTTTTTCTTTTTCTCGTCATTCTAAGAGAATAGTTTTTTATAGTAGCGCAATAACTAGAAGTCAGATTAGAAATTTGGAATAATTTGATGTATAATTTCGTGTTCTGGTTAGATTTGAATGCATGGTTTGAGACTTTTAATTTCGATCGGATTATTGATTAGATATTTTTATTGGGTACTTATAATAATTAAATACCCACGAATGAGATTAATAATTTATCCGAATTTTATGTTACGTTTAATTAAATTTGTAAGTAGCTTTAAATGCGTGGTGCGTTATCGTTAAATTTATATCCGGAATTTTTACGTGGTATTTCTATTAATTCTATAACAACTATGAATGAAAAAATAATGATTAATCTAATAAAATTTAAAATAATAATTTTATATACTTTTAGCAAGAGTACCGAAGTAACGGTTTGACAAGCATTTGATTTGATACGAATTTTATTAGGATATTAATGAAAATTATTATAATTAGAAAAGTAGTAACATCTGTTGAGAAATGTTTAGAGTTGGTTTCAGTTGAAGAGTATCTCACAATCGTGAGGGATGGATCGTGATTCGTCGCTAACCACGAATCCAAATTTAGAACGACCAGTGAACAATAATATTGATTTCAACGAAGCCCGAATTTTGCTCTTGCAATGGTAAACATCCCGAAACTCCACGTGGTGGCAATATGTGCTGATGTTCGTTCTTGGTACGTACGTAATACGCATGCTTCGGCATTTCAGGGCCGTTTCGAAAGAACCGATCCGCATTTCTTTCGAAGAAGATTCCACTCTCTGGCGCCTAGTCGCCTACTTCTTCAACAAAACCCAGTCATTGTTTTGCTCCTTTCCTACGAGCTCACCATTTCCCTTTATTATATTCTTACATTATTTTAATTCTAATCTCATATCGAATAAAATGATTTCCATTTTAATTCTATGTCATTTCTCTATGATTATTAATTAATATAGAATTTTATAATTTTTCACTTATAAAAAAACAATTCATTATAATTTTATATTCATCTCAAATTCATCTAAAATTCTCTTCAAATTGTATAATAATATTTCCAACGAATATGATTACATTTTTCTTACGATTTATATATAATCTCATTAATTATAAAATGATTTATAGAATAAAATTGTTAAAATAAAATAATTATATATATATATATACTTATATGTGCGTAATAATTGGAAGGACAATATGGCGGATAAAGTGTACAAATTTGTTCATCGGTTCATTTGTAACGTTTCTCGTTTTCTTTCGTTGATCTACCGGTCGTGACACTATAAAATAATGATTCTGATAATTCTTGGGGGTCCAGGATACCCCGTCGGGTACTTGAAAGGGACCCGAAGAGACGTCTCAGGGGCGGCGAGTTCGGTGCAGCGCATCGGGTACTCGACACATGTAACCATGTAAACCCCCTGGGATGCCGATACCGCAACTTTTCAGACCCCCAACGGAGAACTATGCTACGATACGATTTTGCGTTGTCATCGAATCCGGACGAGATTGTCTCACAATCAGTTGCAATTTTCTTGACCAATTTAAAGAATATTTTTTAACTCAAAATTTCATCCTCGTCGTGTACATTTCGTAAACATTTTTTAATACACAAAATTATTAACAAATTCAATAAAATAGAATACGCGTTGGTTAATTCGAAAGTTTAAGGTCTGAAACAATTTTTTTTCTGTCTCAAATTTACTTTTATTTGAAACAAAAAGAAAGTAAAAATCAATTGATGACGTTCAGAACGTTTCAATCCACCCTCGTGTATATAAATTAATAAAAAAAAACCATATATATATGAATTATAATAATAATAATAATTAACAATATTTGTACAGTTTCACAGCAACGATTAGAATTTGATTTACAATTTATAAATAATAACAATAGTAATAATAATAATAATAATTAAATAATTATTATCAGCAAAAAATGGGATGCAAAAATATTTAATTATTAAAATATTTAATTTTAAATATATATTTAAAAAAAAATAAAGAGATGGCGAGATGCGATCGATAAGGTGTTGTTGGCTTCTCGACGTCCACGCGAGAAGTGCAACGTGCAAACGACGAATGCAATGCCGAGTGCAATCGTTCCTGGTCCAGTGCCAAGAGATTGCACACTCCTTCTATTGACGTCATAGTTGTACACGATCGTTCGACCAATCGCATTGCCAGAAGGTAGAACGACGGAGAGAAAGAAATAAAGAGAGAGAGAAAGAATAAAAGAAGAAGGGATAGGGTTGGTGGGTATTACGTTTGTATGTGTTCATACGTGTGAGAGAGTTGAGGAGTAAAAGTGGGGAGAAGGAAGCTCATTGGTTATTCTCTCGTAGGATATCGTAACCATGGTTACTTTTCGGTGTGTGAGGTAGAACGAGGAGGATAAAAGATTTATGTATGCGTGAGAAAAAGAGAGAGAGAGAGAGAGAGAGAGAGAGGGAGAGAGATAGAACTTAAAATAAACGTAATAGATATGCCTACTCAATTTTTTTTTTGAAATTACGGTCATAAATTTTATGCGTTTTATATATTATTAATTATTTATAATATAAAATATACTCGCGTATGAGTTGACCAAGTTCTAAATCTTTTTTGTTTTCTATCGAATTTTTATTTCGATAAATAAGTTTTCTTTCTTTTTAATACTTTTTAACTCGTTTACATGCTATATGTGTAATATTATATTTGTGTTTTATATTTAAAATGAAAATTATTACTAAATAAATTTAATAGAGATATGTTTATTTAATTTTTGATAGATTATACGTATTTTATATAATATTAAATAAAATTACTTGAATAATATGTACGAAACAAAAATTATATATGTTAAATTATTGAAATTTGAGAGAGAGAATAACAGAGATCTATATTTGCTATATTTTATTTATAATTAAATAAATTAATTATCCCATTAAATTCTTATCCATTAAAATTATGAAACTTTTACCATAGATTCGTATATATAAACAATTATTTAAATTTATTCACGTTGTTTTTGGATTGAAAAGTATCGTGCCTTAACGTAAAACACACAAACTCACTTTTTAATTTAAATAAAAATAAAGAAAATGTTGTTACATACAAGTTCAATACTTTTCGATCCACCCCTATTCCCTCAAAAAAAGAAAATACAAAAATAACATCCGATACTTCTTGAAATTAACAACAACAAAAGAAAATATACAATCGATCTTTCCTGTAGATATAATTTCGAAAATTATCATTAAATGAATATCACAAAAAAAAAATTTTGAAAAATTCGTATAAAATAAAATAATAATTCTCATTTAACACTGGTTGATGGAAAACCACGCAAACTCAACGAAGTTGAGTAGACCCTCCCCCCCACTCTATAGTTCCAACAGTTTTATTTAACTCCCTTCCACTTTCTGTAACATCTCTCTCCCTCTCTCTCTCTCTCTCTCTTTCTTTTTCTATCTTTCTATATGTATATTTCTCTCTCATTCTTATATTTAGTATTTCTCATACTGGCACGCGGTCGTAACGATCACGAAGCAACAAGTGTCCGGAGGCCGTTGTCTTCGGCTCCGCCCCCGAGTAGTGTGTGTTCTCTCGTGTATACTACTTTCCTGCTGGAAACTGCCCCGAGGCGATGCAACCACCTCACTCGAGAGCTGATGATCGTGCCGTCAGCTAGAAATCCTCCGCGAATATATAGTTATTAACTTTTTTTCATATTACATTTCATTCACGCGAGTTTTTAAACAACATTCAGTCATTTTTGTTTTTTTTTGTTTTTTTTTTATTCTCTTCGTACTTTTCTTCTTTACCTTTATTTCCTTGTTTATTTCTTCTTTTTTTTTTCTCTACAATTTTTTTTTTGTGACAGACACACACACACACACGCGCACACGCATTTTTTCCCCATACCCCTTTCTCATGTTACTCGTAAATATTTTTTTTTATAATAATAATAATAATAGTAGTAATAATTGTTGATTGTTGATTAATAGTGTTTATTTTGTTAAAATGTACTTCATTTCGAGATAATGAGAAAGAGGAATATATATATATATTTGTAATCGTTTGCAATAAGGATATTTTAAAGAAGGACGAAAGAAAGAATGGACCTGTGTGTGCAGTGACTTTTTCCCTAGTGTCCAATTTCAATTAGTTTTAATTTATCTATTAAAATTGTATAACAACACGGAGAGACAGAGATGGAAATATATAATATTCGTTATTAAGTGAAATAATAATAATAATAATAATAATAAAAATAATAATAATAATAATAATAATAATAAACTATGATTTGATTTAAAAGAACGAGAGGTATGATCGAGATTGATCAATATCATCATCATCATCATCATCAAGGATCTTAATAGAAGAATAAGAAAGAAGAAAATCAATGTGTGACGTATTCTTTCATTTGATTGTGATAATCGAGAAACAATTCGCATAAGTTAGTTTATTTTCTTACATGATGACAACGAGAAAACGAGATAACGTGAAAGATAGATCGATGTTTCTGAAACGTTAGAACGAAGAAGAAGAAGAAGAAGAATAAGAAGAAAAAGAAGAATAAGAATAAGAATAAGAAGAAAAAGAAGAAAAGTGTGACCGGACGATGACCATTATCATTCTGTGTGTGATAATTTAAATACAAACAATTTTCCTTTCCTTTTGTTTTTTTTTTTCTTTGTTCGTAAGTTCGTTCATTGGTTCGTTCGTTCGTTCGTTCGTTCGTTCGTTCATAGTACGACAATTCTCGTGATTGATTAATTATTTATCAGGAAATTATGAAGGACATAATGGATGATACTTCCGGTACTACAAACAATTCGAGTAACGCTAATAATCCACATAATAATAATAATCATCATCATCACCATTCTAACAATGCCAGTGTTAATAATAATAACAACAACAACAATCTTAATAATAATAATAACAACAACAATAATAATAATAATAATAATAATAATAATAATAATGGAAAAAAATCTACGGAAAATACGGGGCCCAATGGTGGTGAAGGAATCAATGCTGCCGTCGCTAAAGTTCTTCAAGGATTTGATTGGACCCGGGTACC
This sequence comes from Polistes fuscatus, assembly GCF_010416935.1. Classification (NCBI taxonomy): domain Eukaryota; kingdom Metazoa; phylum Arthropoda; class Insecta; order Hymenoptera; family Vespidae; genus Polistes; species Polistes fuscatus. The sequence goes on along the minus strand of NW_025112998.1, from coordinate 3,518,267 downwards.
GATTGCTACCAAGTAAGCTCGTTTTTATAATTATTTGTTTTTTCGTATTATTTATATTCTTATTCGTACGTTATAATCCAAAAATTGAGGCCACCTAAAATAATCTTGCGTGCAATGTGATTTCCCGTTCAATACTTAAAAGTAATGTTTTTAATTTGTTTTCATATCTTTTCTCTTTTTCTCTTCTTAAGTTTCGTTTTCTTTTTGCAACGTTTTATTCATTGTAATTATTGTAATCATTAATTATATTAGTTAAAATGATTAATAGACGAATAAAGAATTTTGTTTAGTTTTTTATGCCAAATGTTAAAATTGATTTAGAATTTGTTTTCTTTTTTTTTCTTCTTTTTCTTTTAAGATTCGTTTCTTTTGTGTAATGTTTTATTGTAATAATTATTTACGTTAGTTAAAGTATAATAAGGTAAAGGCAATCACACATTTTCTTCTCTAATGTCAAATGAAAATTGTTTCAATCGATATCTCACGTTTCAATTCGTTCAATAATTTTTAATCAATGACAATCCTTGTTCGATAAATTTATCAATACATTTTTAAGATCATTATAATATTAATTACGATGACTACAAAGTAATAACAAAATAATAACGATGGTAATTATTATTTCATGAATTATGAACGGACATAATAAACTTGTAAGAAAGTTTTACAAGGTATAAAAGAAACAACAGTGTTGAAAGAGAAAATCTTTTGCATTTAAAGAAACAACAAAGTAACGAAAAAAACAAAAAAAGGAAAAAAAAAGGAGAAGGAAGAAAGGAAGAAAAAGAAGAAGAAGAAGAAGAAAAAGTAAGAAAGGAAAAAAATGAATATATAAGAAAATGCGTGTAAGAACGAAGAAATTAGAGAAAAGATGGCGGTATGGTTTTAAAAATACATGACGCTAACTCAATTATGACGCACCCGTTTCCACGGCCTGGGAAACGACACTCGGAAGAAAAATGTCCTCGCTTGCCAATTAACGGAAATTAGCTAATTAATCCCCGATCGCGTTGCCTTCTTCTCCTTCTTCTTCTTCTTCTTCTTCTTCTTTTCCTTCTTCTTCTACATTTTCTTTGTTTTCATCTTCTTCGATTTTCAACTCTACGTTTTTACTATTTTTCAAGGCGTTTTTCTATGACACATAAAGTTGAAGATTAAAATTTCAAAGTAAAAGAAAGAATAATATTAAACCAAAAAAAATTGTTTATATATACACTCGATCGAGTGATAGAAAGAATGATAGGGCGGGGGAGAGGTGGTGGTGGTGGTGGGGGGATAAAGAAATAAAAAGAAAAGAAATTAAAATTAAAAAATTAAAATAAAGATTTTACGATCAGAGTTAGGTTGCAGCATCCGTCGGATTCTGTTTAACGAGACCGTTCTCTCTTTGATAAAATCGATGATAGCCTTTCCGTTAAGAGAAAAATGACGCAACGCAAGATGCACGGTGATCTGGTGTCTTCTAATTGCCTCTCGGTAACGAGATTAGGAACCTTGAATAGAATCTTTTTTTTTCCCTCCTTTTTTCTTTTTGCCTTTTTATTACGTTTATTACGACTCTTTTGCTCTTTGGCATAAGGTACTTTTATTATTATTATTTTTTTTCTTTCTATATGCATATTTAATTTTCTTTTCACGTGCCATTAATATCTTTATGATTCATTCAATTTACTGTATAGGATGCTATTCCAAACGTTTTATGGCTTTTAATATTTTATTATTTAAATGAATATTATAGTTAATTTATATTTCACGTTTATATCGATTACTGAATTATAAATTTTTATTGTTTACTCGTTTATTGTACAGACTAGATCCAAAAATTTCTAAGTTTCGAGTTTTATAATTTAAAAATAATTCTAATAAATTTAATTAACTGTGTGTAAATCGATTGGAAATATGTTTGACGAATTATCTTATTGAAATATAATATTTGTTTGTTTCTCTTATGACATAATTTCGATTAAATTAATCGTACAGAATGGGTACAAAAGATTTAACGTTTCTAGTTTAAAAATTTAAAAAGTTATTCTAAATAATTTAATTAATTTTTTAAAAAGTCAATTAAGAAAGTTTTCTTCTTTTTTAGAATTTACTACCCCCAAATATGATATTTAATGTATCGGATTAAAAGAACATAATATTTCTAAACAAATCGAATCTCTTAATAAACAAATCAGTTTAAATAATCTCGAAGGAGAGTAGGAAATATCAATAAAATGTATTTGAGTAAAGGTAAACTCTTATGAGTTGGCGTGTAAATACGCGGGAAAAGAGAAAGAGTTGATACATAGTTACATTCTCATAGAGAACTCTCATGGGAATTAAAAAACAGTCGATTTTATCGGGTCCCCTATCAGAAGAAATAAACACGGTACCCTTTACACATCCTGAGATAACTCATATAATTGAGAGTTAGCGATAAGCCGGCTGGCACGTCGTAGTCTGACCCGACGCGCTGCACATCACAGAATATATCTAACACCGCATTTGTTGAATCATTTTTTGGATATGTTTCTTTTCGATTAGTGTACTACTAACTTATCCCGTCTAATCTCAATATCTTATTAATTTTACAATTAGATTTTTAATTATGATCCTTAAACGTCAACCAATTGTAATCATTTTTATTAAAAATACACATAGGGGCTGTAAGAAAAGTATTTAATGTAATTTTTAACAATTGTCCAATAAACGTATTAATTATTGATAAATGAGTACCATTTGATTAAAATAATTTGAGCTTTTATAATAATTTCGAGAATAAAAATGATGTTAGTTAATATTCGTTGGAAATATTTCGAGAATTACGTAACAAACGTATTAATAAATTCTATTCGTATTTTTCTTAGATTTTAATTTTAAAGAAAATTTGAGAGAGACTCCCTTTGTAATAAATTTAATTATAATGATTGTTGATAAGACAAAATATATGTTCAGTTACAAGGGTAGTAGTATGTCAAAGGGTCGTAAAAAACATAAAATAAAAAAGTTCTATTCGAGAGAGAATTAGATATTATATTTTACATTTATTTATATTAAGAATTAATTTCAATTAGAATTATTTGCAATAATAATTGCAACAATTTGTAGGCAATCTTTCTTTCTTTTTTTCGATAAAATAAATAAAGCGTGTTAAGAGTCATGTCACGTTTACGAGTTAAAGTTAAAACGTTAGGTTACTAAAACATTAGTAGTAGTAATAATAGTAGTAGTAGTTGTAATGTGAGTTGTAAGTCGATGTAAACGAGGTGTAAAGACTTGAAAGATTTTTTGCGTATCTAGGTAAACAACAACGAAGATACGTTATGGCGTGCGCGCACGGTTGCGACGAAGCATCGCCGTGAAAACCGCCTTGTTAGTGAACCCACGCTAATTACAAACGGCTCTTTCGGTTTACACACGGATTTAACGCCCCTCTTATTTCAAAGAGCCCGAAAATGTACGAGACTTCTTTTTTTCCTTTTTTCTTTTTTTATTCGAATCACAAAAACGGCCATGCCGATTTGTTTATCAAACTCCTTGTCTTTTGTCTTTTCGATCTATCGATTAAATCCTTTGTTTTATTAAATTAAATTAATTATAAATGATTGCTCGAATGTATCGATTAATAATTACGATAGTTATTGGCCTGAGTGAATCAATTTATACAAACTTATTTTTATATATTATATTTTTATAGAAAAATAAATCATAGAAATTCATTTACCTAAATTTGTTCACTTATTGGCCCACTAACGTAATTATACGAAAAATATTAATTAAATATATATTCATTATTATTGCACAAAAATTGTATCATTTTCTTATTATAATTACGGTGTTTATACGAAAACAAAAATTGAAACGGGTTACGATAAATATGAATTTGGATGAATCAAATAAATAAAACACGAAAGGGAAAAAGAGAGAGAGAGAGAGAGAGGTGGCAGCAATCACGTCCGTCACGTTCTCGCTCAGAACCCAGAGTTAAAGTTTTATGAAGTCATCTTCTTGGAAAGAAAGGGATACGTCCATTCGAAAGCCGTCACACGTTTTAACATCGGCAGTGTTATTTTAAGGCCGACCTTAGAGGACTATGCTCGCTCGGTAGATCGAAAGAAACGTCGAAAAACGGGGGTAGGGGTAAAATTCTAATCCTTAACAACGCACGCATCCCTCACCACCGTTTATTTCCTTCTGCAAGTCAGCGGATTATCTAGCGGAACTCGACCATTCTTCTTCTTCTTCTTCTTCTTCTTCTTCTTCTTTTTCTTTTTTTTTCTTCTTCCTTTTCTTTTTCTTTTTTTCCCCATCCCCTTTGTTCCTTTTTTTTCTTTTTTCTTTTTTTTTTATTAACTACTTATAACAAGAGTCCAATAATTATCTCGTTCATTTTTTATTTGAAAATTTGTTGAAATGTATCTAACGATAAAACGATATTTGATTGGATAAATATAAATAAAAGAGAAGAAAATTGTTTCCAATGAAGATAATGTCTACAAATTGCAGGGGCCCCGACGACAAAAGGAAGGGACACGTTAAAAGACCCATGAACGCTTTTATGGTATGGGCACAGGCCGCTAGGCGGAAACTTGCTGACAAACATCCACAACTTCACAACGCCGAACTCTCGAAATATTTGGGACAATTGTGGCGGTGAGTTTAATTCTAATATTATTCAATTATATTTTTCATAATAATAATAATAAAACAAAATATCAAATTAGTATCCTATCGTTATTGTCCAACGTTAAATTAGGCAAACTTATTCGAAAAAATAGCCTTCAGAGATGAAAAATATTATTCAAAAACAACGATTCGTTTAATATATCGATAAAGAAATTCGAAATTTGATTTAAAGGATAAATATCGTAATTTAAGAAATGATCTGTTAAGTTCGTACGATTTTAAATTCCACCAATGAAACGGAATAAAAAAAAATATAATGAAAACAATAATGATAAAACGGGTAAGAGTGATTGTTTAAAAGGGATTAATATAATATTTCTGGTAGAAGTAAAGGAATTGATATTTTGTTAAAAATGATTCGAGATATTATTTGTGGAGTAAATTAGATTGAATTTCTTATAATTCGATCGTACGAATACGTACGCATGTATGTATGTATGTATGTACGTATCGTGCCTTTGGAAAGAATTTGCGTCTCGCGGCTCGTCGGAAAGGCACCGTTCCGATAAAATTAATCGGCACCACGTGTCTTCAATCGGCTGCCTTTCCATTCTTGATCAGATAAGAACGATTCTCACAGATGCGAACTTGGCAAGCTGCGAGCAGCCGGCCATGTAGAAAGAGAAGAATCGTCTTTCATGATCTTTTACGCGAGCAAGAGTGTTTTACTTCGTTGAAAATGTGAAAACGATAAAGGAAGAATCTTTTTCTTCTTCTTCTTCTTTTTATTTTTTTTTTATTTATTTTCATTTTTTATCGCATTACTTCAAACGAATTAGTCTTTTCTTTTTTATCCCTTTAAATAGCCGCATGTATCGATATTGTTTATATTTTTTTATATTTAATTGCAACAATTAATTGATAAAACGACGATTCAAATTTGTTTTACATTTCTTACGTTTAAAAGAATATTTTCTATTTTGTTTTCTTTTTTCTTTTTTCTTTCTTTTCTTTCAAGCCATATTTTGTATTTTTTGTTTTTACGGATAGGAATGCATGTACATTATATTTAGGTATGGTTTAAAAAATATCTCTGTGCGTATATATATTTTAAACACGTTCTTACCACGTGGCGCCAAGCCTACACGTGGTTAGTTACAAGTGTTCCTGTTGCTCGAAAGCAACCAATGTGTATCGTGCTGGGTTTCATGAGCGACGAAAGTAATCAACACTGCTCGATTTCACAATCTAAATAATTAGAAAACTTCTATCGTAATCAATTATAAATTATATCCTTCGAATTGTAAAAATATTTAAGAAAAATAAAAAGAAAAGAACATTTTCGAGCTCGAAAGTAGAAGTCGGTTTAAACATTTGTTTTTTTTTTTTTTGTAAACTTTCAATCAAACAAATATATGTATTATTAAAAAAATATTAAATGTAAAAACAACGATGATTTTTTTTATTTAAAAGAACGAAAGAAAAATGTTTGCCTATTTATTTTTCTTTTTCATTAAATACGAAAATATGAAATTAAGAAAAACTTAAATAAGTGTACGTGTTTTGAAGTAAATAAAATCCAAGCATAAGGATGACTCGATGACGATTCCATTTCCTGGTTGGGACTAACGAGGGGCCCCCAGTGAGTCTCACAAGAGATCATCAGAGGACCTGCCGACAAGGCCCCCCATAGAGAATTATTTTATTATATACCGACTCGATCGCGATCCATCGTTCGATCGATCGATTCGATCCGATCCGATTCGATTCGATTGCCGATCGATTTCCCAATGATACATTTGCCAGACTTGTTTCGAAAGTGGAACGAATAATCGCGAAAGGATTATTACTATCTGGGAATTGTCATACAATCGTTTCAACTTTCGATTATTTTATATTTTATAGAAATATTTTCTATATATTATATATATATAATCGTCAAATGAAATTTTGTTCTCATAGAAATCGTCATGTGAAATATTTCATATAGAAATCGTTACATCAAAATCTCAATTTATAATTATCTTAATTTTAATAAGAATTCGATGACATAATTAAGATAATTAGTAAATTAAAGAGAGAATAAAAGAAATAAAAGAGAAAGTGTAAAGGGGTGGGGGGGGGAGGAAGTTATCAGAGAGTTTTAGTTTTTTTTTACCTCTTAAAAAGTAATTATTTAGCACCTTTGAAATGGACCTAACGTCAATTAACACTTCCTACCGACGATGTAGATTATTTTGAGAGCCTGTCAGTGAACTTTCAATATGGTTAAACAATACAGGCTGAAATAAAAAAATTCTAAATGGATTAACGGGTTCTTAGATTGATCAAAAATTTCTCTTAGTGATTTAGAAGTCGATTTAAAAAAATCTTTCATCTTAAATTATAGCTCAATTTAAATTAAATTTATCTTACGATCTTTTTTTTTCAAAAAGATTTGAATTACGTAAAAGAATAATTTCTGCAAGTATACTATCCATATAAAATTATAAAATAAACCCTTTGCATTTAATAATATTTTATAAAAAATAATTACACCTAAATATCTGATCGATATAACGTTCAATTTTTAAATTACACCAATTTTAACATTTTTTCCGAGATTACAATTACTACAGTAATAATATTCAACAACACTTCATTAAAATTAAAAATACATATATACATATTATTATTAAATAATAAAATTCGATTATCATTGCTATTTCCGGTGGATAAAACGAAACGGATTTACCTGTTCGCGTAAAATATTATTTGTACAAAAGGACGAAAAGGGGTGTAAAAAGGAGAAGAAGAAGAAAAAAAATGGAAAAAGAGATGAAGAAAAAAAGGGGGGCAGGTTCGGAAAAATTCACCTGACAGGGACAAGGAACGTATTGTGATGTGATAGTTGTGTAGGGTGGTAATGGTGGTGGTAGGCTTTTATCTCAAGCAGGAACCGGCCGGCAGCTGCCAGCACGCGCCAAGGATGAACTGTGATATCTGTTTTCTTTTTGTCGGCAAACACGCCTTCTAATATCTTCACTGGTGAGAGATACCTTAGGAAGTAGTCTAGTCTTTGGACGAAAAGTTAGAGGAGATGATGATAGAGATTTATTTCTGTCACTTATACCCCATACACCTGGATATACACGTATACATATGCACGTGCTCTGTGCATATGTGTATTTGCTTTTTTATCGAGGACTATGTTCGCGAAATACAAAATCAAATAGAAATCAAAATGAAAAGATATAAAATTCAACAGGAACACGATTTCTATTAATCGAACGAGATCGAAATTTGCTTTTTTTTTGGCTTTATATTTCTTTATTTTCTTTTTTCTTTTCGAAACACATTTATTATTATTTTTATCAAAAGTTTTATTCGATAAATAGAAATCGAATAAATAAATTATTAACAAAAGTGTGAGACAAAATAGTAGATGATAGGATATCTCATGTTGTCTTTAGAATAATTGAATTCGATCTAATTGTAAGAGAAAATTTTCTCATTGATAAGAAAGTCAAGAAGAGTGTAGTAAACCTAATTGGCTGATCCTGGATTGCATCTGGCGTTTGAAAAAGAAGCTTTGCGAAGAGAACCCTATCCGTTGGTTGGTAGGCTAAGAAACAAAAAGAAAGAGAGAAAGAAAGAAAAAAAAGGGGAAGAAAAAAAACGTCAACCGAGACAGAGTCCATTGACCAGATGCTACTCTCTCTCTCTTTCTCTTTCTTATTCTTTCTTCTATAAAGACATGACAAAACATATATCCGTTAAACTCGAGGATGTACAACGTTGCATTTAATGTGCATGTTTCAAGCTCTGGTCAAGAGCTTTACGAGACGTGGGATTTAAATTTCGAAGGACAGAAACGAAGTATATTATTATCGGTATTTCGAAAAAAGAAAGAATAGAAGAGAGAGAGAGAGAAAAACAAAACTTGAAACGATGGTAAGAGTGATAAAATTGATAAGGATCTAAGCAATGTCTCAATTTAGTTTCGAATTCTTATCCCCTTCGAAGAAATATTCTTCTCATTCTGATTTCTATCTCTTTCTTTTATCTTGATAAAGAAAGAGAGAAAGAGAGATAGGGACAAGACTAATTGAAGTTAGATTTGATCTTCTTAGAATTCATTAGAATCCCGACGCGAGTTAAATTCCAAACTATGTTTTAATATATTTGTAACTATGCGAGGAAGTTCAAATAAAAATTAGATCTGTGATTGATTAGAAAGGTATTATAATAATATAATAAATAAAATATAATAGTATTATAATAATATAATAAATAAAATGTAATGGTATTATAATAATATATATAAAATAATATTTTATATTTTATATTTTAATTTTACTCAAACAAGTTTGATGAAATACAAAATGAGACGTGTCATTGATTAAACAATTAAATCCATTTATTTGATCAATATTCGTATAATAAGAAATCGTATCATATCAGTGCATAAAATTGCATTAGGATTGTAACAAGTTACTAAAATCTTCTTATATTATTCTAAACATTAATATCTTATCAAAATTATCGGACAATCTTATTTTTAAAATGCATATTGAAATATATATTCAACCATATGAAATCGAAATATATAAATATCAATCAATAACGGTTTAAAGTTACTTTTTATATTTTTCTAAATTGTTCAGAACATTTCGAGACGCCATTATACCGGAAAACCTTATCGTTCTTTAGGGGTCTTTAGAAGAGCCCAGTGGGAACGTAAACACAAAACGTCTCTCTCTCTTTTTCTCTCTCTCTCTTTCTCTCTTTTACTCGAGTATACCATGGTTATGCTTTCGCGTGTTCTTTACGAGCTTAAACTCCTCGAGATTTAACGCCAAGCAGGAACACTAACCAGATGCAACAACCATCGCACCTTCTCTTCACTCTTCCTCGAAAGAATGAGAGAATCGTTCGATGTTGATAGAAACGTTCGAGATTTTATTCGACCACCCTAACCCGCCTCCCTCCGAACATATACACCCCCGCCCTCTCACCCACCCTAACACCACTACCAACTTTCATACAAGAGAATATGCAGTGCATGCGTCAGGCGTGAATCATGTTAATCCGACGACAGTTTAGGATTGAAACCGTCAAGCGTTTGCTTCTCGTTTGAATTTGTTTAACCCTTAATTATAATTATTGTTCTATTATAATTTGTTTTCTTTACAAAATAATTTACATTTACAATTAATTTCTCTGATTTTGGTATTTCGTTTTTAAGGTATGAAAAGAAGCGCTTGTAGTGTTTTTAATCTTTTTTTTTTAATTCAATGAATTTATTAATTAATTAATTAAATAAAAATATAATGAAATAGATGAAAAAATGAAAACAAATTAAAGAGGAATCGAATTCGAAATAGAATATTTGATAAATATTTTTCAGAGATCTTCCCGATAGTGATAAGAAGCCATTTATCGAAGAAGCCGATCGTCTTCGCGTGATACACAAACGAGAACATCCGGATTACAAGTATCAACCGAGACGACGAAAACCAAATGGATCATCCGGCCGAGAGAGTTCACCCACTAGGAGCAGAACTCATGTAACTTATATCGTTTCGAGGTCCTTGAAACAAGAGAACATGAGTCCTAGAGGAGTACAAGGACCAAGTTCACCCCAAAGTGCCGTTAATTCTTCCCCATCGACGACACCTAATCAAGGATTGTCACCATTAACACCACCTGCTACTCCTAGAAGTCAACATTATGCTAATCAGGTAACGTTTAATTAATAAAAATTCGAAAAATTGTTAAATTATCATCTAACCAAAAGTGATGACTATCGGAAAATTCAAATTTTTCGATTAAACGAAAAGAACATCTTCATTTGCGTTTAATAAAATAGGGTAATCAACAACAACAAAACAATACGTTTTATCATCAAGAATTGGTAAACACAACGACGTCAGTCGAATCACCTCAACAACCTGGGGTAGATTTTCGATACGTCGAAGTAGGAGATGGTCTACCAGTCGAGGAGAATCAATTGAACGGTCTTGGAAGTTTGGGTGGGATTGGCTTGAATCTTCCTCTCAATCTTCAGGAGTACGAGGTCGAGAGTAACGAGTTGGACCAGTATCTGCCACCTCAAGTGGCACCGGTTCAATATCCACCTGCTCCACCGACTACTACGAATCAGTGGATACTTAACAGGTAAAAATAAAGACCTTCTGTTAGACCTGTTAAAGGACATAGTAAAAATAAATGAAGCAAATAGAAGGGAAACATTAATTCAGAAATTAATTCGATGCTTTTTAAAAAAGCAAAAATAAAAAACAACCAACAACTATATTAAACTATTAAGTATAAAACGTGTCCGATCATTCGGATTACTTTCAATTCGAAATATAAAACAATTTCATATTTAATGATTTAATATTTCTACGACCGAATTAATTTCCTAATTTAATCATTTGTTTCAAAATACGATCAATGGATTGCAAAGGAAAATTATTTGATTGTCCCAATCGTCGTGTATGCGTGCATGCATGTGTGTTTGAGTTCGTCCAACGATATGTTTCACAGATACGAGGAAGAAACCGAAAGGCCTAACCAACGTCACTGTAACGAACACCCAATAAACGAAATCTTTTGGGAAGACAGAACCCAAGAGATGGTCAGGTATCACGAATTGCAGCCACCGTTGCCACCGGTTGGTCACATTGCACCAGCTCACAATCCTCAACATCATTCGATGCAAATGGCTCATCCCTATGCTACGTATCTTCGATATAACTTCGATAGGTCTAATTATTTATAGACTTTTAAATATCTTTAAAGAACACATTTGTTTTTCATTTTCAAAATTCAACTTTTTGTTTATCCTTAAATCGACTAATTAAATCGACTTCTCTCTTTCTCGACGAATCCAATTCATTCGTAGGAAGTTTATTATCTCGAATTATTATTTTGTTCAAAAATATTAGTTTTATCTTCCCAAGTATAATAACACCATATCACTCTCTCTCTCTCTCTCTCTTTCTCTCTCTTTAAATAAATGAACTAAAGGTCAGAGGTTCGAAGTATTTTTGAAAGATAAAAAAGTATGTTTTGTGCTTCTTGATTCAATCGTTCGAAAAAAAATAAAGCAATGACAGTATTAGCGAACTCTTTGATCAAAATTCGTTCTTATTATCGTTTTATTGAATTTTTGACGTAAGAGATAAAAAGTTAGAGTAGTAAAATAGTTGTACGGGGATGAGGGTGGTGTTTACGTTTGTCTGCGTGTTAACGTGGAAAAAGGGGGCGAAGGGGATTGAAGTAAGAAATTGACATACTCCATGACATCATTCCATGACAGCCGGCCATTCCAAAGCGAAGAATTTCATGCTAAACAAACAGTTGAAGCTGTTGATCATGTGCGTATGAGTATAAAATACACGTACACGTATATGCACATATAGGTGTATGTGTGTGTATGTTGCTGCAGCCGATTTAAATGTAATATTAATAATAATAATAATAATAATAATAATAATAATAATAATAATAATAATAATAATAAAATAGTAATAGTAATAATAATAAAAATAATAATAAGTAATAATAATATTATTAATAATAATAATAACAATACTAATATATGTATTATAATATATTAATAATTATTAATATATTAATATATATATAATAATATTAATAATTATTAATATATATATATATATGAATGTTAGGCTCGCGAATTGTATAAACCAAGTCATGCTTGGTACAGAGGCCTGTGGTTTATTATACACCGTGTCACGAGCACGTTCTACGTCGTACACGGACGTTCTTCAAATAAACCATGAAATTCGAGTCGATTCGCCCGAGACGAGAAGAAATGTTATCTTGGCAGTCCGCGATTCTATCCTATGTCAGTTTAAATCCACCGATTGTTGATCAATTTTAATGAATTTTTATTCGAAACTTATTATTGTACGAAATATTTTGCACTTTTTGTATTCTTCCTTTTTTTTTCTAATCGATAAATTTTTTGTTTTCTATTTTGTTTTTTGGTCTACGATTCGATCAAATTCGCAGATTAATCTTTTCTCTTCTTCTCCTTCTTCTTCTTCTTCTTTTGTTTTCTGTTGTTTTATTAATCAATCAATTAACGAAGAGCACTGTAGAATTTTGGAGAATTCGTTTGAATTTAACATTAAAGAAAGAAACAGAAAAACAAAACGAAAATGAACAAGTATTAACACTTGTCACGCCGATTCAACCGTGCTTGTTGTACTTATTGTTAGATATTTATTTTCTATAGGTCAGCTAAATGTTTCTTAGTTGAGCATAATAAAACACCTAAGCTATTATTAAGATCAATTATTTTATTTTTCCAAGATCTCTTTTGAGATAATTTTTTTTTTAAGTAAATTATAAAATTGCGAGATTAGATTGAACAATTGTAAGTCTAACTAGATGCCTAAGAACTTTAGATAAAGTGTAATTAAATTTTTGAAATCGTTTAGGAATTTTTGGGCCTCATTAAAAAACATTTAGCTTACCCTGTATTATTCCTCTCTCTCTCTCTCTCTTTTTCTCTTTGTATCTCTCTCGCTTTCTCTTTATTAATTTTTATCTGTAAACTATATAAATAGAGATAACAAAAAGACAATAATAATATTAGTAGAGAGAGAGACACGCACAAACATGGGACCAGAGAAAAACAAGCGAAAAATAACGAATTAATAATAATAAAAAATGAAAAACAAACACAAATAAGGAATTGTTATTTATAAGAATTGTATGTATTAATTCGTAAGAATAAAGAAAGATATTTGATGATTTATACGAAATCTCAATCAATCCCTTATTCTCGATCCTTCGATATGCTAAAAGTTTCTAACAAGGGCTCCATCAGATCTTTAAAACACCGATTTCTTAAAACTACACAGTTGTACGGATTCGTCAAGACCATACACTGTGCAAGTAATAAGACCCAATACTTAACTGTTTCGAAAAAAAAGGGAGAAGTATCACGTGCAATTTATGTTAGATGGAAAAATAAACTTTTTACAGTAAAATTTCCAAAAAAAAAGAAACTATAGAAGAAATATATAATATATAAATAGGGTTGAAAAGTTTTTAGTCTAACACATGAAGAGCCTAACATCGTGTGGAAAACCATAAAGATCCAAATTTTAAAATCAACCTTACCTTCGTGTGTTAAGCTCACAACTTTTCAACCCACTCATGTATACTTATTTTCTAATTTATTTCCCTCGAATTAAATTGTAAATAATTTATTCGTCCATCTGAGAATCGAATTGGTATGTAAGAATGCGTGTGAAACTTCTTCAACTTCGTTTATCATTTATATGGTTCATTCTGTTTAAATGAGAAGTCAAATAAAATGTAGAAAAAAAGAAAAAAAAAGAGAAAAAGAAAATAAAACTAAAAACGTGATTCAAATATTAGCGAACTTCTCTTTGTTTGATTTTTTATTTTGCATACTATATCCTTCTCTCTCTCTCTCTCTCTCTCTCTCTTTCTTTCTTTTTTCTTAATGGTTTTGAGAGTGAAGCAAGCAATGGACCATTCCGTGCTTCGAAGGGCAAACAGGCTTATCGAAATCCGTCCAACGAGAAACGTGGGAATGTCGCGACTTTTATGCCACTTATCCGCATCTCGAGATTAAAAGAGAGGAGGGTCTCACGTATGTATGCGTATGTTCACGTGTGTGTGTGTGTATTCACGCGTATGTGTGTATATTTCTCTTTCTTTCTTTCTTTCTCTCTCATTCACGAAGTTCTAGTACATACACGTGTACGAATAAACACGTTCATTCTATGTATGCACTATATATGAAAGAAAATTATTTTTTTTTTAATATAAAAAATATATTAATTCATAATAAATATACCTAATGTGCGTAAGTGTGTATTTACACATATATAGTTTAATTATTTTTTATTTCATTTAAAGAAAAATATAAAACTTCGTAGCGCAATTGTATCGGTGTTTCGATTTAATTTGAAATAAAAACAACAAAATATTGTAAAAATATCAAATGTTACGTGTCATCGTGATTATTTAATCATTTATATTTAACTATAACTGTAAAAGTATAAAATGTGACATCATATCGCGATTGAATCACTATGTTTTTCTGATCGATACAAAATTCATGTTACCATTAACCATATTCCCTCTTTACGAAGAAATAATTAAAGATATTTTTTTCTTTCCTTTTTTAAATTTGTTCATTTATCTCGAGTAATAAGCCAAATTACTATCTTTATGGAAACGTACGCATGAATGGAGCTCGTTGTTTAAACGTGACCGCTAATTGGCCAGACTATTCGTAATCCTCAACGATATTTTGCATTTTGTTCTTCGAATTGATTATTTTCCGACACAATTAAAAAATTATTCAATAGAATCAGATCTATTTGTATATACGAGTCAACAATATTACAGAAGAAGGTAAGATCTTGTTTTCTTTACTTTTTATTATTTGTGCAAACCAATTTCGAATTGATTTGCTATTAAAAAAAAAATTATTTGTATAACGAAACAAAACAGATCGATATATTAGTATCAAATATACAGAATGGGCTCAAATTTATTCTACGGACTACAAAAGTTACTATGCTTGAAATATAATCTAAAGAAAAATAAATAATATAGAAAAAAAAGTATATACTATAATTGTAAAAATTAATTTAAAAAATTATTAGTTAACCTTATAAATAAAATACGATAGAAAAAAATGTATCTGTAATGACTTATTTTATTAATTATTATTATTGTTTTTTCTTTTATTATGGAATGAATTTCAAATTGGTTTTACTTTTGAAAAACTTAAACATTTCTTTTTTAAACGAGACAGATCTATGTGTAATAGGAGAAATAAAATAAAAGAAAAAAAAGAGAGTGAAGTGTAGTAATAAGGGGTTGAAAAAAATGTTACGTTATACTTACGTCAGCGAGGACTATACAACCGAAGACGTCGACATATGGTTTACGACACTTTCGTCGACGAACGACAGCCTAATTTTTTCTTATCGAGTTTAGTACGATTTTTCTATCCTTTTTTTAACACCATTTTGGTGGTTTACTTTCTCTCTCTCTCTTTCTTTCTCTATCATTTTGTTAAGAATCATTGGAAATCAACGTTCGGAATTTCCAAGAAATTAATTGAAATAAAAAATGAAAGAAAACACGCGTCCGGTTCCTGTACATTAGAGAGAAAGTGAAAGAGAGAGAGAGAGAGAAAGAGAGAATTGGAGTTCTTCCTGTGTTATGGCACTTTTGACCCCCATGAATTCCAAAGAAAACGAGATCATGATCGAGAGAAATCTCTTGACCCGAGAAACAATCGTTCGCCCAAATGCACAATAAGATCCATTGAAATCCGTTAGTATTCAATGTATTTCAAAAAATGAAAGAGAGAAAGAGAGAGAGAGAGAGTTTCCTCTCTTTATCTAATATTTTAATTACGTTTCACGCATCATTTCAATTCTCGTGTCATTAATATCTTATTTTTTTTTTAATAAAAAAAAAAAAAGAAAACTGATTCAAGGATAATATATATGCGTAATTAGATCAACGATATTTATGAAAAAGAATGCATTCATTATAAAAATACATAAATAATTTTGACGAACCCTCTTTAAATTACATTGATGTAAATTACGGAGGACGTTTAATTTAAACGAGTATTCACATTTTTATATACATTATCATTATTATTATTATTATTATTATTATTCTTTCATTCACCTAATCGCGCAATTACTTTATCTATTTTAAATTACTTTTCCTTGTCTCGAGCAATAAATTATTTTCTTAAAATAAAAGAGAGGAAAAAGAAAAGTATCCGATGAGGTATTAAATTAGAACGACGACAAATTTATGAAGAGATTGTATTCATTATCCAGAGGAAAAAAAAAATTAAAAGAAAAAAAGAAATAATTTTCATCATTCAAATAATTAAAATAATTCCTTTTTTATAATTCTTTTTATTTTATACAAAAATATTTCTTACCAATTGTGTGTGTGTGTGTGTGTTGTGTATTTTTTCTTATTTTTTTGTTTTGTTTCTCCATTCATTTGTATTGCAATATAATGATAATTATTATGTAATGTAAAACAGGAAGTAAGATGTTAATACTTAGTAAGCATAGATATTTTCAATTAAAATAAATGACCCATATCTATTAACATTCAGTCATGGAACAAAGAACTTCAGTGGGATCTATGGCGCTTTAGCAAGTAACTGATTGATAGGCGATACAGAATCGAGAACAAAATTCAAATGTGTAACATATAGTTGTTTGTCAGACGTAATCCATTTCCTGTTATTTCTTCCGTTATTATTGTCATAAGTTGGATCTTTTTTTAACGTCAAACGTTACATTGATTTTCGTTTATCTCCTCGTACTTCCTTTCTTACTTCGAATCTTATCTTACTTCCTCGCATCTTTTATAGCATATCTCTTCCTATTCTACTTAAAGATATTTGCTATTCTTCCATTTCTAACACCTTTCGTATCATGTGTTTTTTTATCCGTTTTATTTTTCTTTTTTTTTTTTATTATTACAGATACGTTGATTCGAATCGAGATCACAGAATATGAATTTTATTTTCAATTAAAAGAAATTATTATAACATTTAATTATGTTATTTAATAATAATATATTAATAATAGATAATTCATGTATTATATGGTGTAACGTTTTTTAATTATTATTAGTAATATGTCATATGGTATGCATATAAATAACAATAATAATAATAATGCATTCATATAAATTTTATTTACAGTAAATTATTTTCAATGTCAAGTAATAATTAGTATATAAATTATAATTATATATAATAAATACATTATTAATATAAAATGTAAATTAAATAGTATATATACATACATAATAAAAATAATATGTAATATAAATAACCAAAAAATAATGTATTTATAATCTTGCCATCAGTTTAGCTTTTTTTGTCCCCCTATTTTTTGTATTTTATTTCATGTTTGGTCACACTCGAATCTAGGAGAGTACGTTGACACGTAGATCGTGTTTGCAATGTAAATATTTGTACTGAAAGAAAGAGTGAAAAGGAAGAAAAGGGATAGAGAGAGGAGGGTCGATAAAATTTTCGACAGTTCGGTCATTCAAGTTTTTTCCTCTCTCTCTCTCTCTCTTTTGTAGGGAGTCCGAAAGATCTAAGGTAACAAAGAGTTGTAAACTTCAGCTGTCTCGAACCGAAATATTGTGTACTTATCGTTCTCTTTTTTTATGTCATATATATATTTTTTTTTATTTAAATTCTAATCGTAGGTGGATTCAATATTAATCTATTTTATTTCCCATCTCATCTTATAACGAAAAATAAATGAACAAAAAAGAAATCAATCAATTAAAATAAACAAAGTGTATTGCACGTAATGCAATATCGTACAATTATCGTTACATTTTATATTATTATTAATATTTTTGTTTATTATAATCTTAATCGTTTTATATAAATATAGATTCGATTTAATTAAATTCGATATATTTAAAATCTCACATAATCTTAAATGTAAAATAAAATAGAAAACGTAAAATAATTAATAAATATAATAATGATAAAAAAATATATATATATATATTTTTCTAACAAGAAGATCTTTAAGAATCATGAATCTCCGTTTATATGATGACACACAAACACACACACACAAACAGATATGCACACATACATATATATACATATACGTATTACGATTCTGAAAAGCGACGAACATAAATCGTAGAACGTACCGCTGACGGCTTATCTTAACGGCTTATTATGATATCTTTACACGAACGATTATCGCGTTAATTAGTTGAATTAAAAGAAAGAATGAAAGAAAGAAAGAAAGAAAGAAAAATAAAAATAAAAATTGCATCGGTTTGAAACGAACCGTATGATCCTCTTTGACCCGTCGTCAAATTCACGATCATTCAAATATAACACATACACACACATATATATAATTATTTTTATATATTATACTTAAGCCAATGATAACGATCGATTAAGTCAATCGATCAAGATTAATTTTCTATAGATTTGAACGTCTTTCCTTTCTTTTTTTTCTCTCTCTACAATATTTATATTTCACGTTTTCGTTTGATAAAAAAGGAAATCTAAAAGGATTGTAATAGTGGCACGTGTGAAACTCCCATGACTCGAATACCCATAGAGAAGAAGAAGAAGAAGAAGAAGAAGAGGGTTGACACATTTTGTACAGTACAGTTATGCTTCAAATCCAATAGTCAAAGTCAAATACGAGTAGCCTTTTTATCATCGCGTTACCATGGTAATTATGCGATAGATAAGAGATAATCGCGTGCCCGCAGCTAGGTACATAAATATCGATACTCTTTCTTTCTCTTTTTCTTTCTTTTTCTCTCTCTCTCTCTCTCTCTCTCTCTCACTCACTTTTTTATCACCTTCGTATAAACCCTGTCGTTTAAGTCCCATGAAAGTGTTGTATGGACATAATATGCGAACACTGACGGTTCGGAAAATTTTCCCTCGATCGATTCCTATGGAATATATTTTTGTATCGATTTATTTTGTATAGGCGTTTAAACCGTATACCGTATATGTATGCGTAAAATCTTACTACATAGTTCCATATTCTGAATATTATTAATTAATAATGGAACGTTTGTTATTAATTTGAATATCAATCGTGGATTATACTTCCCATCATATTTTCTTTTTCTTTTGAATATATACGATTAATAAAAATCAAATAATATAATCGTTTAACGAAGAACTGAACTCTTCTTCATTATTCACCAGATCATTTTTATATCCAATATATTTAAATTATATTTATATTTATCTAATATATTATTAGAAAAGAAAAGGTTACCGAATATTTATTTGAACATCTAATATTATTACTATAGCATATAAATATATTATTGCATTATCTAATATATCAAAATTATGATATACAAAAATCTAACGAATAAATAAATAAAAGAAAACCAAAAAAGAAAAATAAGAGAAAAGGGCTGATAAATAAATGATAAATAAATTTCATTAATAATTTCTTCTACCCACTCATTTAACTTCTTCTTCTTCTTCTCCTTCTTCTTCTTTTTTCTTTCTTTTCTTTTCCTTTTTTTCTCTTCCTCGATGCCGTTCGTTTCTCGTTCGAAATGAAATCGGCACTTCGGTCTTAATTACCAGCGCCAAGCTCAAAGATAATTGGCATTTGCAAAAGAAACGATTTGCGATAGGAGTCTTTTCCTCCCCCTCTCCCTCTCTCTCTCTCTCTCTCTCTTTCCCTTTCTGACTACGTTTAGTGGCTTCTTCTTGGAAAGTCCGTCCCGATTTTGTTTTGTATGATTTTGCCGTTGAATTTGCGTACGCCGACATAGTAGTAGTCCTCGTCCTCGTTGGTCAATCCTTCTTCTTCTTCTTCTTCTTCATCTTCTTCTTCTTTTACTTCATCGTTGTCTTCTTCATCATCATCTTCTTCGTCTTTCTTTAACGTCTCGTGTAGTAAAGCCGATCGCAGATACGACCCGAAGACGCCGCCTCAGAGACGCCATTTCAATTTTTTCTTTTCTCCCTTTCTTATTTTTTAATTTTACTTTCATTCTCTTTTTTATTCTTTTCTTTCTCGAATTCCTTTTCGTTTTTTCTCTTTTTCTTTCTCTTTGTCTTTCTTTTTTCTTCCCCACCCCTCTCTCTCTCTCTCTCTCTCTCTTTTTATTATCTTTTCTTTTTTTCATTATCGCATTTGG
This sequence comes from Polistes fuscatus, assembly GCF_010416935.1. NCBI lineage: Eukaryota > Metazoa > Arthropoda > Insecta > Hymenoptera > Vespidae > Polistes > Polistes fuscatus. Next base: position 3,497,927 of record NW_025112998.1, on the reverse strand, counting down.
ATTTCATCCCGAGAAACTTTGCGATATCACAAATGTTATTAAGCGATTTTTTTGTAGAAAACATAAAAAAATGGAAATGGGGGGGGGGAGAAGAAGGAGGAGAAGTGACGAGAGAGATGATTTTTGAGTACGAAATATTTTTGTTTATTTTTATTGATAACTGATCGCGCAAGACTTTACTACTTTCAATTATTTC